>NW_012150841.1:1710508-1729767 GCF_000956105.1 Propithecus coquereli
AGAGAGAGAGAGAGAGAGAGAGAGAGGGAGGGAGAGATTGGGAGTAGGAAGGAGTGGCAGGGAGAGAAAGGGATACAAAGGGAGAGAGAGAAAATAGGAGGGAGAGACAGGGAGGCTGGGACACGTGTTCAGGTGTATTTGCACAGAGACCAATATTATGAAAGGTCTTTCACAGAATCTGTGTTTTATTCATAATGTGAATGAGCCATAGGAGGATTTCAAGGGCAGGGATATGTTATGATCAAAAACCAATTAGGAGGATATAAATGCAAGAAAACTATTTCTAAATAGATGTCTACTAAAGCATCCTTATGAGTACAACCCTTAAAAATAGGTCATTTTAAGCTTTTCAGAGTGTGATCTTTTCTGAGGACAATAACAAATGGAAGAAATGGTATTTAACACCTTTCCTTGTATTTATTTATTATATTATTTATTATGGTAAATTATACATAACACAAACTTTACCATTTTAACCATTTTAAGGGGGCAATTCTTGAGTATCTTTAAGTACTTTCGTATTGTTATACAACCATAACTACCATCCATCTTCAGAACTCTTTGTCTTCCCCAAATGAAAGTACATACCTTTTAAATACTTACTCCCTGTTCTTCCCTTCCCCCAGTTCCTGGCAACCAATACTCCACTTTCAGTCCCTATAAATTTTACTGCTCTAGGTACCTTAGATAAGTGAAATTGCACAATATTTGCCCTTTGTGACTGTATTATTTCACTTAGCATAGTATCTTCAAGGTTCATCCATTTTGTAGCATGTGTCAGAATTTTCTTCCTTTTTAAGGCTGAAAAATATTCCTTTTTATGGATATACACATTTTGTTTATCCACTTATCTGTTGATGGACACTTAGGTTGTTTTCATCTTTTGGCTTCTGTGAATAATTGCTGTTGTGAATAATAAACATCGGTGTATAAACATCTGTTCTTTCCTTTTATTTTAACATATGGTTTATTTTTTCTGGATTCCAACATTAAAATAAATTCTGTTCATAATAATAAAATACACTTACTGATAAATAACCTTATTTACTTCTTTACATACATAATATTAGAGAATAATATAAGATTTAAGTTTTCTATTGCGGTGATATAGAAAGAGCATATTTATTTTCAATGCCACAATGTGGCTTACACTTTTTTCTTCATAAAGCAATTAAAAATGATACAGAAATATATAGGATTGATATGTAAGAATTAAGCCATTCTTCAAATTTAAAAAAAAACAGCTATTATATGAATATATATCTGTATAGTTCTAAAGGTAGCTAAGTACTAAATAGTATAATTAAAAATCTAAATTAATTCATATTTTTATGAAACAGGTCAACGATGACATATGTAATAATTCTGTAAACTGACTCAGTTTTTGTTTTCTAAGAGTGATTGATAATCATTTATTCCTTTATTACAGGGAATTTGGAAAATAAAACAAACATAGTTAATCACTGCAATTCTATCACCATGTCAGTATTTTGGTTTATACCTTTTCAGTCTTTTTTTTGGCAAATATTTTCATAAATATTTGCAAAACAGCTGTGTCTATATTGTTTTGTAAGATATTTTCTCTCCTCTCCCTCCTCCTCCTCCTCCTTCTTTTCACCTAATAATGTGTTGGGGACATTTTCCTATCATTATGACTTTCTAAGCAGATCGGTTTTCAATGACAAGCATTTAAGATATAATATGATCTGGTGGTTAAGATGAAGCTTTGGGAGCCAGACTGCATAAGATCGAAGTTGATACTTGCTTGCTGTGTGCACTTGGCAATTTATTCAACCTCTCTGTTCCTCTTTCCCTCATCTTAAAATGGGGATAAATATAACATATCATACAGTTGCTGTGAGTACTCAATAAATTAAATTAATGAACTACTACTTAAAACAGTACCTCCAAATAAGCACTCAAGTGTTTATTATTTTTAACATAAAACCTATTTTAAAATTTCATTGTATATAACATGTGGATAATACATTATTTTGATACCTCAAAGTTGGGAGATCATGAAAAATTATTTAATCAAGTATTACTTCATTTGAAAAAACTTGGGAAATTTCTATGATAACAGATATTACTACGAGACTCTAAAATATTGGTATGTATAAGATTAACTGGGATGTTGAAGTAAACGCATCCCCTGAGATGTTGATTAGTAGGATCTGGATTAAGAGTCCAGAGTATTAATGCTGTGTCTTGAAAAACATGAACTAGATCCATCTCCAGTAAGCAAGCCACTGTCATAATAAAGGATCAGTGTCTATGCCATTTACATAAAGTCGCGCAGAACATAACTGACTGTACTAGCGTTTGTTTTTGACAGAATATTTTTAAAAAACTCATTCTTTTAAAGATATTTATCAATACCTTTCTTCACATTATTAGAAATAACAACTTATATAAGGGTTAAAAATCCTAACTTCTATTTATAAAATAATTACAATTAACTATCCAAGAAGTTACGATTCCTGCAGTATTTCTGATTTTTGAATAACTATTCACCATCCTATCTCAAGAGTACATTTCTATCGAACCAGATGCCTTACAACTATATAGTTTTAAATTATTCATTTTTATTCCTCTCTAAAGGATAACATTAACCAGGCATATGTTTATTCCAAATTGCATTGTTCTGAAATTCTCAGTTGTAATGAATAAATAATGTTTAGACAAAAAGAACATTATTGTGTTAAAGCTTTTCTTTCATGAGAAAAAATGAATTATTTTGAATTAATACATTTCTCAATTGGTGGGAAGGATTTAGTGACATCATAAAGGAATTAAAAATTTTCTCAGGATCAGAACTATGAGCCAAGTAGTCAAATTCCCCTCTTGGTTATACTGCTTTTATTTGGTAAAGTTTATATAAATTTACAATTCTGTCATTGCCAGGATTGGACAGAGCTACTAAGGATAGCCCGAGGCAACCCACTTTTCTTTCCTTTTCCCCTTTCCTGTGTTCACAATGTAGAAAATTACCACTGGCAGCATTTTTTCAAATTATTTCCTCATTTATCCTTGAGTACAGTAAAGCTCTGAAGAATAAAAAAAAAAAAAAAATCAATACTTATACATTGGACCAGCTGAAGGTACTCTTCTACCAATCTTTTTAGTGTACTGTTCACAGGTTCTGAAATAACACGTGGAGAGGCAATAATTTGGGGGTTATGTTCTGCTTAAATTAGATACGTCTTAGGAGATGTTTATTAGTTCACAGAAAGATTCAGCCCCTCACCAGGTCATGACAGGTGTCTCTGCCAGCATGTGGTTTTCTCCTGCTGCACCACTGCAGAGTATAACATGTTTAAGACGGCAGAGCACAACGATGGGAACGTTACGATGAGTCACCACTAGCCAGAGCCTCAAAAAGTCTTCACTGAATGATAAATTGGACACTCTATAACATAACTTCTTTTGAGGGATTATTTAAAAATATTTAATTGAAACATCTTCATAACCTGGGTTTCCAGTATACCCTTTGAGATGGGGTGACATAAATAAAATTGTTTGACAAAGACAAGTTTTCATCTAGCCAACATAAATGGAGTCCCTTTTGCTGGGTGTTTCATATTTATTGTGCTCTTGTTGCTAATATTTTGAGAATTTCCATTCCTAGTTTTATTACTGGCATACAAAATTTCATTATCAGGTGCTGAATTCTGGAATAAACAGATTCAAGGTAACTTAGAATTATTAGGAACCACATTCTACCCAGCTATTTTGGAGATGACAGTGTAACGGAAGAAGTTAAGGCTTTAGCGTTAGACTTAGTTTCTGATACTGGCTCTGTCTCTTTGTAGATGTTTGACTTTGGGTAAATTATTGAGCCATTTGTAGATGGAGATTCATGTATAAGACTGGATGTTGACATCTCTTTCATGTGAGTGTTGGAAGGTGAAATGAAATAATGAATATGAAACTCTTGTGGTTTGGCATAGCATAGAAACTCATGAAATGGTAGCTAAGATGAAACATAACCCTGAGAGGCTAAGTAAAAATGAAACATTATAGAAAAACATTTTGGGAAAACAAAATAGGTTTTAAAAAAGCCATGGGATGTCTGTTGGATTTCAGGTAAAGGTGCATGTGTTAGTCACCCATGTTCACACAGATATACACAAAACTGGCCCTTCGGTCTCACCCGGAAGAAGAAGAAAGTAATGCCTTCCTTAGTTGGGGAAAAAAAGTGTAGTTTGGGAGTCCTGCTTTTTCATCTCTAAGCTGGATTCTTGAAAGTTAAAATTTTCTATCATTATTAAACATAAATTTATAGTTGCCGTAGTTTTGCTCCTATTTATTGGCAGAGAAGCCAAATAGGTCATTTTTCAGAGGTCAAAAGGACAGCTTTCCTCCATGAATAAAGCTGGGTAAGGCCTCATTTGACAAGATCTTAGCTCTGTTTTGTGATTGTGTTGGTTTTCCAGAGGGACTTTAAAGATTACGTAGTACTTTATAGTGATAACAGTTCCTTTGGGTAGTCTTAAGAAAACGGAGAAATTTGCTTTTATAGCTCCTCCAAAGACTACTTTCTAAGATCTCAGAGGTTTAAACTCTTGTGGATAAATGATATCAATGACCTCTGGCAAATAGGTCATTCTGGCAGTCTCATGCATCATTAGAGGATGAGAATATATTACTTTAAGTTTGTAAACCAAGGAATATATGCTTGAGAGCTCCCAGATATATGGCTGATATCCCTTAGACTAGTTTAGAGGGTCCAGGCTTATTCAGCGTCACAAAATAACTTCCAGGAAGATGTGAACTCAAAGAGAAACCTAATCTAAAACTACATCTAGTAGGTGCTCTATAGAGAACCCAAATATACACAAAGAAATGCTGGAAGAGATAAAAGACAAATATTCATCACTGACGCCTTAGGAATGGGTAGAATCATTTAAAGCTGCTGTGTGTTGCGGGGTTGCACAGCAGGAGGTGAGCATGAGCAAGTGTGCCAGCAAGGGAAACTTCATCTGTACTTACAGGTGGGCTCCCCACCACTGGCATCACTGCCTGAACTCCGCCTCCTCCCCTCCCCCTGTCAGTAGAAAAATCATCTTCCATGAAACTGATCCCTGGTGCCAAAAAGGTTGGGGACCCCTGCAAAGGATGGGCATAGAGAAAACGGGAGAATTAAAACTATAATCAAGAGAAACACTGACTTTAAGAGGTGATATAAGATGAAGTATACAAGAGATTGAGAAAGAATCCAAAAAATAAAAGGAAAAAAAAAAAAATTTCCTGCGCTTCATGCTGTCTTTATTGGGTCTTTGATTACTTAGGAAAACTGAGTAAAAGAGTTAAGGTTTTTCTACAGTTATGTAACTTACTGTATTTGCTTTTGAAATTTTTAAATTATCACTCTGGTTAAATGAATAACTAATATTCACAGTGACCTGTAATCCTATTTCTGATCAAGTTTTCTGAACCTTTTTTTTTTTTTTTTTTTTGACAAACTTCCCCCAAATCAAAATTAAGTCTTTTTGACCTCAAACTGACTTTTGGACATTCTAGAAGAGCCCCTGGAAGTATAAGAATTATTAAACCAATTAGGCTTATTTAATATGTTAGATTATGTAAGAATGAAGAGATATTTTACCCCCAAACAGGGCATTTTGATGTGCTAGACTGACTGAAGAAGCCTCAAGCTGTCTTGGACCTATCCCCCCTGCCACCACCATTGGGAGTCTTCCCAAATCCTTGAAGTTTCTTTATCTGCCTGAGATCCAGACCCACCTAGGAGAATAATTGTTCTTTTCTTCCCCTCCCTGTAAGACCAGAAATATGGCCACAACAGAACAGATTCTTTAAGAAGATAATATCCGGGCCAGGCAAGGTGGCCCATGCCTGTAATCCTAGCACTCTGGGAGGCTGAGGTGGGAGGATCACTTGAGGCCAGAACTTTAAGACCTGCCTGAGCAAGAGTGAGACCCGTCTCTACAAAAAACAGAAAAATTAGCTGGTGTGGTGCGCACCTGTAGTCCCAGCTACTTGGGAGGCTGAGGTAGGAGGGTCATTTGAGCCCAGGAGTTTGAGATTGCAGTGAGCCATGATGATGCCACTGCACTCTAGCCCTGGTGATAGAGCAAGAACTAGGTCTTGAAAAAAAAAAAAGATCATGTCCCATCTCTCAGACTCATTTAAATTTGAAAGGGAACTATTTACCAGTTAATTTTTGTTCCCCATCCATTCATCTTTCCTAGCAATCCTTTATTACCCCTGAACAGAATTCCCCTTTTCCCCCACTCTCATAAGCAATTTTACCAGAAAGACATATAAGCTTCTGAACCCTGTTGGGGAGTTGAATCTTAATTTTCTGAGAGTTCCCATGTAATACATGTTAAAATAAATTTGATAGCTTTTCTCTTATTAATCTACTTTATTATGAGTTGACTTTTCAGCAAACCTTCCAAGGGCAAAGGGGAAATTTTCCCTGTACCCCAACAGGAAGCATTGCCAAATAACAAGTGATATAATGTTTACCCTTCTTTGAGATATATTTGTATGGATATGTTATTAATATGTATTCTAAAATTATATGAAATTCCTAGAAATTTATAATCCTGATGTATGTTATTAGTCATAATTATGGTTATATTAAAATGTTGTATGCCACAGACATTACCAAATTTCCTTGTCAAGTGCTGGTTATAATATATTCTCATCAGATTTTTAACCATGAGATATTTCTCTAAAAGCATCTTGCAATCAGGTATAGTGCAGAATTTCTTTTCATCAGTAAAATTTATGGAAAAAACTTTGATGAGTACTTCTGCATATTGGTTTCTGATAACTTTCAGATCATGGTATTGGACTGGGTAAGAATTCCAGAAGTCTAGTGAAGAAACTGGACTCAAAAAACTGCTAAGCCAATATCAAGCAGAACAAGAATTAATTACATGGGACTAAACTAATGAAGGAGTATAATTTTTTATGACTTTTGTTTGAAATGTGTGGATTCCTTTATGTTTTGTTTTTCCATCTTAAAAAAAAAAACTTTTTACTTTAAGCTTTCTATATCTTACAGCAATTTGGTAAAGTGTACTTTTGTGAGCAGAATTGAAACATTTACTTCTTCTTCCTACCTGATCCTTCCAGAATTTGGAAACTATTTGTGAGTATTCTAATTTTTATGGCAATATAGTTATTTGCATATGTACCATAAGAATCTGTTGTCTTTGCAACAGGAGACAATTGGAAACACTGGTTATATGACCAAGGCTTTGACTGAGATGTCATCTTTTCAGATCTGAGCAGACTGTTTTAAAGAATTAAAATTGACTGTATGGGGCCAATAAAAGCTCCTTGGAATAACTGGCCTGGGACCTTGAATAAATGATTCACACGATTGCCTTATAGGTGAGTAAAAGATGTCACTTCCTAACAGGTCCAGAAATCTCAAGATATTTTGGGAACCTTGAGAGAGAGGTATTCATTCAAGTTTACAGGTATTACAGACACAATTTGAAGGTGAATCATTAGCTTGTCTTCACAGCCTTGAGAGGCTTTAGAAAGTCTCATCTAAGATTCCTTGTGAAAAGTTCCAGCAAAGCAAAATTTAAAGGGGGTTATATAGTTAATCCTCATTCTTGCTGTACTTATTTAAATAATCAGGCCAAGTACAGTAAGACTAAAACTTATTTTGCAAATAAATTAGCTTTACTGTGATTGTCTTTGATATAAATGAGGGAATTGGAGAGAGAAAATAATGTCTTAATTTTCTTTCTTTTAAAAGAAAACTATAGTATGCCTGTTATTAGATTCTAGCCCTGGTCATTGTTTTTGAGATTTTTTTTTTTTTTTGAGACAGAGTCTCGCTTTGTTGCCCAGGCTAGAGTGAGTGACATGGCGTCAGCCTAGCTCACAGCAACCTCAGACTCCTGGGCTCAAGCGATCCTTCTGCCTCAGCCTCCTGAGTAGCTGGGACTACAGACATGCGCCACCATGCCCGACTAATTTTTTCTATATATTTTTAGTTGTCCGATTAATTTCTTTCTATTTTTAGTAGAGACGGGGTCTCACTCTTGCTCAGGCTGGTCTTGAACTCCTGACCTTGAGCGATCCACCCACCTCAGCCTCCCAGAGTGCTAGGATTACAGGCGTGAGCCACCGCGCCCGGCCTGTTTTTGAGATTTTATTATTTATCTGTGATTTAGACTAGATCCTGAATTCTTTTGGTTTCCTCTAACATCTGGCTGCAACTCTCCAAACTAACATTTCCATTTTTTCTCCCATTTTCTTAGACTTGGAATCACTGAAATTAAAAGTACCATTTTCCTGAAGCCCTGCAAGCTGAAGCTGGTTGACTCGATAAATAGGCTCTAGAGAAATCACAGTGACAGCTTAAAATTTGTCAGATTGTCACTGTCTACCTCCACTCCAACTAAAGATGTTTTGAACCCAAATCTAGAAATCTTTTCAACTGCTGGGACTCAGAAACTAGTTTATAGACTGCTCTAATGATTAACTTTTGTTTTTCTTTTGTTTCCTTGGAAAAGCTTGACGTTAAAGACCTGCTTGTTTACACCACATAAAGGCCTGATTTGGGGAGCCCCGCAACACCACCTCCTACCACAAGACAATTTTCTGCTATTCCAATATGTTTTCCAACCCCTTTGCCAATCTCTTATCTTGAAACTTCAAATCCAGATTTCTTCACAGTTACCCATCCTACTTAAATATGTAAAACTTTCTGAAAATAAAGTTTCAAAGGGGGGACCGTAGGAAGCCAAAATATGTCACCTGAAATTGTGCTTCTTTGGCGTGTTTTGAGATGGCTGTTCAGACGTGCTGCAGACACAAGAACAGCTCTGAAGAGCCATCCTTTTGTAAAAGAAACTACGTCTTTCTACATCAGCATAGCCAACAAGGAAGCAGGCAGAGAGTTTTTCTGAGGTCCTCTTACCTGGATCTAGGAAAGATTAACTCACAAGAAAAAGTGGCTTAAGGACTGACTCTTTTAAAGGTCTGACAGAGAAACTATGACCACAGGCTACCATCTATCATTCCTGAGGTCTATTACTTGAGAGGCTTTATTTGCACAATAAGACAACAACCTTTGTCCAGTGTATTCACTCCCCTCACCCTCCCATCATCTGTTACCAGGCCCCACCCAGGAGCTCTAAGCCTCCATCCTTGCTGTACAATATAAAACCTTCAGCCATCTGGCCCTTCTTGGAGTCTATTTTGTGTAGTTTCTCAGGCACATGTGCACATAATAAATTTGTATGCCTTTTCTCCTATTAATCTGTCTATTGTCAGTTTGTTTTATAAACTCAAATTATCTAACATTTGGGAGGGGGAAAGGAAAATCCCCTTCACCCCTGTACCAACTCTTTGTTACCTAGCAAGTTATGATTTACAGGAGCCCCAGTACTGCTTAGGAATCTCTGGTGGCCCTGATTCTTCAGTAATGAGGAAGCACTGGGTTCATGAGTAAGACAGGAAAATGTGAGAGGCGTTAGGGGAGCTCAAAATAATTGGGGAGAGACAAGAAGACAAAAACAAGACAGAGGCAGATAATTTGAATGATGTATCCTTGGCTGTAACTGGGATTGGAAAAAGAAAAAACAAACTAGTTTTCTACTCCCTTAGTTTGATTTGTTATTATCAAAATCTGAATGAGTTGTTCCAACTTAAAATGATACCTATTCTCACATCTTTTTTAAAAACTTTTTTAATGGGATAGTTTCACTATAATAAAAGGAAATTGTGTTTTCAAGTGGAAAAGACAGAATTTGCTCCATCTTCAAAAAAATATCACTCACTAAAAGCAAGCAGGAGGTAGAGTAAATAAACTTATTGAAAAGACAAGTCTCAGAGAAAAGTAGACACACATTTTAGACTATTTTTTCATCTCACTAGGATGTTAGCCCACACAAGCCAAGCTACAGAGATTATTTTCACCCTAACATCGTTACACAGTTGTTGCTGGAATAATGGCACGGGGAGCAATCAGTGCTATACAAATGTTTCAGTACCAATGTGTTTTTCCTCTGAGTTCTGAGTGAATTAGGGTACAGATAAATGAACCAGCACGGGGCAGGAGAAACTACATCTCTGTATATCCTTCAAGTAGACCAGGGTTAAATTTGACTTGGAGTTTAGCAAACTAAAGGTAAGAGAAAGAGAAACATTTAATTGTTGCTCTCAACTCTGGTTTGAGGCAAGATGAGATAGTAGCAGGATACTAAGAATTGTTTTCAGGATGTGTGAGTTGAGTGTTATCCCTCTTTTCACGCTAAGACAGATATCTAGGGCCTTCTTAGCAACCCTGAATCCTTTGTATACATGAGAGGTTTAAATTCGAACTCAGGGAACTTGTCATCTCAATGTGGGTCACTGTTTGGATACAGATCATTCTTTTTCAATTTCACAGACAATTACTGAGTGCCAACCACATGGCCAGGCACCATTTTAGGCAGTAGTGGGATAAAGATGAATAAAGTACATCAGAATTTGTAGTCTAGTGGGAGAGCAAAACACAGAAAGAGATAACTCAATATAATGTGCTGAATGCTAAGATACTTAGCTCAAATCAACTTGTTTGAAAATTTTAACTGTTGTCAGTCAACTAGTACACGAACACACAACGTTCATCCTAGCCTTCTAAACACTGATCATTTATTTCCAGTTTTAATTCTCATTACTATTCAATGTAATCCTTCTGATTCAGATCCAAATACTGTTTCTCATTTACGAGCCTTATTGTCTCCTACCTCTCAACTTGGATCTTCAAGCCATAACAATTTCTTTCTTCCTTCTTTTTTCTTTGATTCCTAACCATCTTTCTTAACCCAAGTCAATTTCTCGGTCTTACCATGCAATACCATGCAATTTACTATTGACAGGTCTAAAATGGAAATTTTGATTTCTATAGCCAACTTTCCTCCTCATAAATCTTTCTCCATCTCAACAAATGGCAGTTTCAATCTGTCTGCTTAGGCCAATTCTGGAACCTCTCTTTCTTGCATACCACATGTATAATCCATTAGTGAATTCCACCTGGCAAACTTCCGAAATATATCCATATTTTGACCCTTCCTTTCTGCCCCCTCACACGCACACATTCTGGCCCAAAAAGCCACTATTATCTGAATAATCTTCTAACTATTTTGTGCTCTCCATCATTTCCCTCCTTCAATCTATTTACAGTGTGCAAGTAATTTTTTAAAACCTAAGCCAGATTGTGTCCCTTTTTTTGTTTAAAATTCTAAATTCTTAACTATGGTTTATAAATCCCTTTGCAACCTACAGGCTTTCCCTCCTCCAGCAAATCTTTCAACTTCTTTTCTTTTTATGCTCCCGTTCAGCTACTGCACTCCAGCTACACTGTAAAATTCATGAAAGCCAGACCTTCTGCTCACTCACGGTGCTAAAACAGTGCCTGGCTTGCTACTACTGCTAGTAGTAATAACCAGCTTATGTAATACTGATTTTGAGTCCAGCACTATTCTATGTTAATAATGTATATTACTTCATTTATTCCTTACCATAATCTTGAGAGGTATGACTATTATGCTAATTTTACAAATAAAGAACTGAGGCAGGGAGTGGTTGTAGGCACTCCATAAATTATTTGTTAACTATATTCATCTCACTCAACTAACAGTCACTGAGGGTACTCAGAGAGCCAGTTCCCCAACTTAAAAAATAAGAGGAACATTGGTTTACACATCTCCAGGGGTTTTTATAAAAGGGGGCAAAACATGAGTAGGTAAAAACAGGAAAGTGCTATTTAAATATAAAGCCCCATACAAATTGTCAGATACCCTGAACAATTCTTTTAACTTGGATCCTTTTGGATAACAAATGACCAGACTCTGACTTTTTATCACTGATTGTCATTATGTTACCCCCTTTTTAAATCCAGCTCAGACATTACTTTGTTCAGAAAGCTTTCCTTCTTCAACTCCCAGACTGAGTTAAGAACATTCTCTTCTGTTACCCCCATGTCCAGTACATGTCACTACCAGTGCGCTTGATGTACTTCACTCGTTTCTTGTTTGCATAGCTTCCTGCTCCACCAGACTGAGAACTCTCTAAGGACAGGAACTTTGTCCCATTCATCTCTGAAGTCCAAGAGCCAGGCATATAGGAGGTGCCAAATGCATGCATTAAATGAGTGGATAACCCAGCAACACAAATTGTGACCTAAAACTTAAAGAAATATGTTTGAACTTGAGTGAGCATTAAACTATACATCCAGGAAGCAAAAGTTTAGTTTGATTTGCTCAGGTGGAACTAAAATAAATGGCCTATTCAGATTAATTACCGTAAGTTAATAATTTCCATAAAAGACCTGTGATAATTCTCCTTCTGTTATTTTAGTAGCTCTCCCATAAACCAGACACTGAAGTTCCATTTGCTAGGAAAGTCAGAGAACAACCGGAAGCATTACAAGTTTTGGAGATGGATTAACTGCTCTGCAAACATAATATCCAAAAGTTAATTTAAAATGAAGACATAATTTAGAATCATAAAGCTAGAAAAGGCCTGAATTGTGTGCTAACACAGCTGTGAAGGTAACTCTGCTGACTTGGTTTCAGTTTTTCATTTGTTTCTGACTGTTGTAACTCTGTTTTTTTATACTTAAGTTCAATCCTATCAGGCCATTTCAAGCCTGTCAGAATATAAAGTCAAAAGAGTATTACAATGGTTATTGGAGAGAACATAAGATTAATTTGATGTTGGAAAAAAGGCATTTTGTAAATGAATGTGAAATGCCTGGAGGCCTACTAAGAATACCCAGCCATACACTAGTCTTTCAGCTTGGATTTGCTGCACACAGCACGCCACAGCCTTGGGAGAAAACCCCACGTCAAATGTCACTGGAAGCTGCTCAGCCAGGCACACAGAAAGGCACCTTGCACCAATGATATTTGACAACCCTGGCAGTGATTTTTCTGCTTCAGTGGCCAACTTGTGCAAAGCCAGGGCAAGCCAACACACAAGTAGTTCATAAAGAACTAAGCTGTCAAAATCATTTTTACAAGGCAGCGATGACGACGCTTCTTTTTTTAATGAACATTTCACATGCCTGTGTAGCCAGGAATAATTCAACCACTAAAATATCCAGAAAAGCAGATACTAAACTGCTGGGGATGGAAGAAAATTTCTGATGAAAATTCCATTAGCTCAATATTCATTCTAATCTGCAGAATATAACTATTTTTCATCACAATGTTCTGAGATTTGCTACTTCATTTCTCATTACTTTTTAATCTACTCTAATAGCATTTTATATTTCTAGTGCCTGATACAGAGTAGGTATCTTGGCAGGAAAGTAGGAGAAATGATGGAAGTTAAACACACACATACACATACACACACACACCCCTTACATCAGGCAACTGCAAGGTTTTTTTTCACACATTTGATTACTTTCATAATAACAATAATAATGATGACAATGGTAAATGGACTGCAGATTGTTGACTTATATTTTATGTTTCTTGCACTTTTCTAAGTGCTTCACATGTATCATCTTATTTAATCTCCGCAATAACCCTGTAAGTTATAGGAAACTGGTTTTAGAGTAGTGAAGTAATTTAGCTGATGTCAAACTGACTAATAATGAGTGGAAGATCTGAAATTCAAACCTGGTGATCATATTCTGGGACCCATAATTTTCTCCTTAATTAATTTAGAGTTCATCTTGTCCACTAATTTTTTTCAAAGATTTCTCTGAGTTGTTCCAAAGTGCTCCTTGAGACATCTCTAAGGATTTGGGGAGAGTGCTTTAAGTCCCCTTCTTAGACTCACATTTACATATTTGACTTTTGCTTAAAATTTCAATTGAACAAAGGGCTGTAGGACTAAAAACAGATCTGAAAACTACTTTCCTGTTCTTGTTCAATGCTTTCATTTACGTAGATGGGGAAACTGAAGCCTGGTGAGATGAAGCTCAGAGTCCCAGGCGTTGTGGTCCAACTCCTGGTTCCTGGCAGTTCTATAATTGGGATCCAACTCCCCTGACTTAGGTCAAGGCTTTCTACGCCATTATGAGCACTCAGAAAGGGACACACCATGAGCACTGGAGGAAGCTTCTGCCCTGGGACAAGGACAGCTGCATTTTCCACCACATATGAACTTTCCAAAAGACTTAAAAACCAGAATAGACTGGCTTAAGATTTTCAAGCATAAAGTTCATTGATGTACAGGTTGAGCATCCCTAATCTGAAAATCCAAAATCCAAAATGCTTCAAATCCAAAACTTTTTGAACACTGACATGACACCACAAGTGAAAAATTCCACATCTGATTTTTTTCACTGTATTAATGATAATGTCATATTTTTTTACTGTGACGTATTTACGTGTGAATAAATGTAAGAAAATGATTGCTAATCGGCAGCATATAAATTCAGAGTCAGGAATGACAGTGATGCCAAACAGCCACAGATTGTCCACATGAGTAATGAGATAGGGATACTTTTGCTTTCTGATGGTTCTATGTTCATGAAATTTGTTTCATGCACAAAATTATTAAAAATATCGTAAAAAATTACTTTCAGGCTATGTGCATAAGGTACATGTAAAATATAAATAAATTTTGTGTTTAGACTAGGGTCCCATCCCAAGATACCTCATTATGTATATGCAAATATTCCAAAATCTGAAAAAAAAAATTGAAATCCAAATAATTGTGGTCCCAAGCATTCTGGATAAGGGATACTCAGCCTGTATTATGTTCTTACATAATACACTATTCTTATTAAACCAATAACAACATCTTGTTAGCTAATTTATCTATACCAAATTTTATAATACACATCAAAAAGTTAAAATAACTCATAACCTTAAGGTTAAGCAATTTTATTCTTTTTATAATTTTACTTGCATTATATTTCATAATTGAAATATTATAGAAGTACCAAAGTTATGTATTGGCCAAGTGTGTAGGTCTTCCTTTGAACATTAGAGAACATCTACTGGTATTGAGAAAGACATTAGGGATTAGGGTGTAGAATTATGGTTCTCAAATATTTATAAGCTGCCATAGCCTGTGCAAGCCTAGTTTGAATACTGCTGTAAGTGAAAGAGCTCAGCAGTCTGATGTGGGCTTTAATCTGGACCTCAGATTTGGGCAAAACACCGAGCCTCTGAGAGCATGAGTCTCCTTACACAGGGTGATGGAGTCACCATTATGTGGTTATTTGGAGGATAACAGGTAAGTTATGTAATGTGTCTGGAAACTAGTATGTTCAACTAATACTTGCTATTAAATTACAGTATCATTCCACTTACCCTCAAAATATCTTTATAACAATTATGTTTTAATTTGGAAATTTTAATACTATCTAGATGAATCAATGGACTATGTGTCCTTTAACATTTATGGAACATTTATTCTGGGCACAGTGCCAACTGTTTTATATATACAATATTAATACATTTACATCACCACGATGCTATGGATTAGATTATTATTATCTCTACTTTATAAAGGAAAAACTTGAATCTTGAAGAGGTGAAATAACTCACTCACTGATTCAGGTCTGGTAAATCGTGGCATCTGGATCGTCCCACACCGGATCCCAAAGCACACCGGCAGCAATTCTATGCTTTTGCACCTTCGTGACATTGGACACCCTCAACCTGTCTCTCCCCTTGACAAACTGTGGTTTCTGTTCTTGTTATGAGATATGCCTGTGTGAATCTCTCATTATAATTTTGAATTCTTCTAATACAAAAATAATATTACAAACATGTCCACTTCCATGATTAACCAGATGGTGACATGTTGACAGTTTTGCATCGGAGTGCTGAGAATCAAATGTTACAAATCAGCTAAAGCCTCTTCTATCATTTTCCTTTCCCTTCCCTTCCTTCTCAAATGTAATCACTTCTCTGAAGTTGGTATATATATCTATGCATAATTTTATATTTTATAAAATATGGATATTTCTATAAACAATATACATAATGTTATTTTATAGGTTAAAGTTTGTATATACATGCATTTTTACTTTTAATGCATCTTTTATAACTTTAAATAATTTAATACTCTTTTTTTGCAACTTACTTTTTAAAAAACACATGGCTACTATAATTTATTTTGGCCGATACATGCAAATATAATTCATTTGTTTTAATTTCGGTTCATTATCCTATTGTGTGAGCATAGTTTATCCATTTTCCTACTGAAGAATAATTACGCTGTTGCTATGTTTCACTATTACAAAGGGAGCTGACCCAAGTATCCTGGCATATAACTCCTTATGGAGATGTGCTACAGTTACTTTAGGGAATTCATTTAGTGTTAAAACTGTTGAGTCATAGCTCCTGAGCATGTTCAAATTTACCATGTATTTTGAAAGTGTTCTCCACTGCAGTGGTACTAATTTATACGTCAATTGGCGATGTATGTAGGTCTTACCTTTCCACATCTGCATTAGCACCTTGGTATTTTAAAATTATTAATACTTAATTTTGGTTAATCTCTCTTAGTTAATATTTCAGAAGTGGTTAGTGAGCTTTAACATCTTTCGATATATTTGTTGGCATTCTAATTTTTTCTCAATGAAATATCTGTTTTATCTTTTGCCCATTTTTTTCCTCTTGATTGTTTCTTAATATATTTTCTTAGCCTTAACTTATCCTTTCACTTTTTTTTTTAGCTTCTTTTTCAGAAGAGGGTTTTTCTTTTTATCATTAACATTCATTTATTGGTTTTTTGTTGTTGTTGTTGTTTCATGATTTAAAAAAATCCTTCCTTTACCTGGAAGCTGTTCAAAGCCTAAGAAGATTGATCTGCTTGGCAAGGACCATTCTTACAGGTTTTGCTCATTCACCTCTAAGGCCAGATTTTCACTAGAATCTACCACATTTACTGGGGCCTCTTCTCAGGCCTCCTCTCAACCAGTTCCCGACTCTTCCTTGGCTCACGAAACAAAAACTCCTGCACTTGCTCCTTCTTTTAAGACCCCAGCAGAGCAGGAAGCCTCAGTAGTTGCTTGGCTTAGATGCTCAGCAGCAAGTGTTGCAGGGATATACTCAAGCTGTCCTCTTCCCCCAGTTCCCTGATAGCTATTTTTCTATCACTGCTTAATTTGTTTCTTCATAGCACTTATTATGAGGTATGTTTTTGTGTGTGATTATCTTTTACTCCCTTATTGTCTGACTGTTGCTCTCTTCTTCCAGTTCCTTGAGGATAGGGACCATGTCTATTTATAGTTAACGTTCCTGTGCTTAGCTTACTGCCTGAGATATAGTAGGTGTACAAAAATTTATGTTAATTAAATTAATAAATGATTGATTAGATTTCTTTGCAATACCTGGAGGGTTGCTATTCTGTGATACTAACTGAAGCTACGTCTTGGAGATTTTCGAGAAGGAGATGGGTTTATAAGCCTTTGTGAAGACCGATAAAAGACCTGCGAAAAAGATACAGGTCTGAATAAAAGGCTATATGACTTCATCTGGGAGGTAGTATCTATAAAAGGGTCATTCTCCCACCCCCCAAATCTGTGTAGAATCCACACCGGCATTCCAATGGATGTGCATTTGAGGTCCAACTTACCACAATACCGTCAGTAGGAAAAATTTGAATGTCAATGTATATATACTACTTCCATTTTGTCAAAAAAATTAGAAAAAAACTAAGATTTTTAATGTCACATAATCAGTTATCTATTATGTATGAAAATAAGAAGCTTATAATGACAGAAACTCTTTTATGAAGTTTGTGGGATAAATTAAATGGTAAAGCAGTCACTTGTGCTCTCAGAAGTTTCTAAGGAAAGCTGGGCAGGAGTATTTAATCGATTGACAGAGAATATGCTAAATCAGAGAAATAAATTATAGAAAGAAATTTATAATTTGATAGGGAGAGGAAACTGTGGAATGGAGAAATGAGGACAAATTACCAGATACAGGAGAATAGGCCTCACATGTAGCTTGTACAAAAAGTGAATTTGTAAGGCAAAATAACGTCCATATTCCATAGTGGAGGTAACAGTATAGTAATATATTTTTCTTTTCTTCATAGATTTTATATACAAGCTTTAAAAGGTTTGTAGGTGTATAGTCTACTCTGAAAGGGAAGAAGAAACGAGGGAGTTGAGGAGAAAGCGATAGGTTATATATGCAAGTTGCATGCGCACATAGACACACACGCACACACACACACACAAATTGCTTTTGACATAATATGTAACTCTTCCAATCTTTTTTAAAAATCTTTTCAGTCCCAACTTTGTCAGTTCCTTCAGGGATCCATTCCGACGACCCTTAGCCTGCTCACTGCCCAAATAGATAGCTCTATACCACCTAAAGAGCTTGGCAGCGTGAGCTAACCCCCCACCTAGTCACAACAGTACCCCCTTTAATCTGTTATCATCACAAAGCTATGACTTGGTCGTAGACATTCTCCAATCTCATGTCTATTACCAAGATTCCTAAATCCCCTGTCCCCATCTGTCTTCTTAAACCATTTTGACAAGATATTGAAAGTGGAACTGACCAACTTGATTAGTCTAACAGCAACCTTGTGACTGCTGTAGGTAGTCTCTGGGAGCTGTTGCAACCAGGCAGACGGCTTCAGTGGACTTAGGATCCGAATGCCTTCAAGACAGTAGAGTCTGAATGCTGGCTGGTGTCCCTGCTGCTAATGTCTATGGGAGCCAGTAAACCTTTCTCATCAGATTTTCTCTTGTGATATTGAGCCTATAAAACCTAAATATTCAATTCTGTAATCTTTTTGTAAGTTTTTTTTGGCTTAAAGATTGAAGAAAATGTATTTATATGTACATCCACTAGAATAAATTGTGATTTCTTTCAGATTCAGATAGGCAATATAGTTTTAGTGTGGTGAATGACTTCTCTTATATTTCATAACAGAACTTTCTCTAATTCTCGTTGGACCTGAAGGTTAATTAATAATCATTAAATCTGTTTCACTTTGGTGCCAAATCATTTAGATAAAAAATGAAATGCTCAGGTGATCATTTTGAGGTTGGTGGTTGTCAAATATCCAGATGTCCCAAGATATGCAGATGTTTGATACTATGTAAAAAGAAATAAGTAATTTCCATAATTCTTTCCTTTTTGTCCACATATATTGATGTTATATAATTGGGTGAATCTCTATATATTAAATGATCATGCTATTTTCCTATAGGACCCAACAATTTAATATTAAATCTAAAATAAGTATCAAATTCTTGATCTCCTTGAAAGAGCATAAGATTTATTTTTTAAGAAGTAAAGGTTTTACTTTTGTAGTAATGATGCACAGATGAGGAATAG
>NW_012150841.1:1730312-1730732 GCF_000956105.1 Propithecus coquereli
AAATGAGATGATAATCTATATTAATGGGAATTTAAATTTAGCTAGATAAAATTTTCTATTCTACATTCTAAAAAAAAAATAAACCCACAAATACATGTCAATCATCTTAATAAAGTTCTAAGTCTTTTACAGCTTAGATTCAGAGGCCTTTGATATATCTAATACTCGATATAGCACAGGAGTCATTTAAGTCACTCTGTATTTTAATATGGATTATACATCAAAGTACAAATTATTACTATATTAATCTCTGCTATAAAAAGAAGTGAAAATCAGTGAAATATCTTTCTCTTGT
This sequence comes from Propithecus coquereli, assembly GCF_000956105.1. Taxonomy (NCBI): domain Eukaryota; kingdom Metazoa; phylum Chordata; class Mammalia; order Primates; family Indriidae; genus Propithecus; species Propithecus coquereli. The sequence goes on from NW_012150841.1 coordinate 1,730,608, forward strand.
TCTTACCAACTTGTGACAATAGTTTTTATATTAGTCTTATATTTTACTGTGATTCCAAGTAAAATATTTTCTATTCATTATTTATTTTTGAACTTTTGTATGGTATTTCTAACATCAGAAGGGCT
>NW_012150841.1:1731787-1735068 GCF_000956105.1 Propithecus coquereli
TGGGAAGTAATAGTTTTAAAAACCAGGAATGCACGGTCAAATGTAGTTTTTAAAAAATTTCTCTGTTCCTACTAACATATAAACTGGCGTAAAAATATTTCGTAAAATGTATCAGAAAAAATGTGAATATTACTTTTTAATGATTCAAAATATTACCAAACAAGGAAAAAAACCATAATATTTTTAAAAGGGCATAGTATTTTTAATAGGGCTAGTAAGATTGACATGATAATATTGAATGGCCCATGCTTATTTTTATGTGACATTATTTTCAATGAGCTGCTCATAGTCCCTTTCCGCTAACAATTTGTAGGAAAAGGAACAATAGATTGAAAAGCAGAAAGTATGTAATGCACTTGTCAAAGTTCATGTCTTTAGCTGATTTTCATTTGCAAATTTTCATTGCAAATACTGCATGGTTGATCCTTCAATACCTTGCTTAACACCACTTGATTTTAGAAGAGGAATAATCATAAATGGCCTTAATTCTTTTCCTATTGAATGTGCAAGACAGTCATGATTGATCCAAACAACTATATACTTCCCCTCATTATTTGGATCTCCAAGAATGGGTCAGAGTGCCGTCTCATCACCAAGAGGCAATGAAGGGGATATGGGCAAGAAACTGAAACTGTCAAGTGTCTCTACCTTTGGGGCTGTTCAGTGTAAAGTGGCAAATCTCAGTGTGGTTACTGTGACTGTTGAATCCAGTAGTATGAGTGGGCCATAGTCATGGAAGAATAAGCAGTACGGTCAGTGTTAGAATTAGCTGGATGGCAGTGCTTTGTTTCTGGGCAGAGGAGCCCATTTCTGGAAGGAATGTAGCAATGTTGTGGGAATAAATCGCTGCTTCTTCTGTAGAGGTAGGGCCGACAGAAAGCAAGTAGGGCCAAGGCTTTATCCCAGAGAGTTCAAGCTCAGCAGGAGTCTGAAGCAGAAACTTCATGGTAGGACAGCAGTGGCTGGGACTGGAGAATAATGGTAGAGCTAGAACTTACTAGGTGTATCCACAAGACATTCCACACCCTACAATAAAGCATCTGAACTTTGTCAGGACTGGCACAGGAACAAACAGGGTGGATGCAGCCAAAATATGGAGAAAAGTGGGGTGTAGTTGTAGAGAGGAAGCCACAGGCTAAAAACCATCACTACAAGTACCGATAAAACCTAGGCACGGAGGTCTGCGATGACAAGCTGACTGGTAAACCATGCATATTTATTTCAAAAATTGTGAGATCATCACAATTCATCTTAAAAACCGATTTATCCAATCATTTGGGTTCCTTCAGATGAAGTGGCTGAGTCTTCATTTTCAAATATGTTCTTTAAACATTATTAATTTATAGCCAATCCTGGAGTGTGAGCTTTATGATACAAATACTCTTCACACTTTATATTCTTATAAACAGGCTATGACAGAATGTTTTACTTTTGTAACATCCGTTAGAAAAGCAAAAACAGAGGAGCAGGGATCACAATTATGTTCCATCTGATTTGCTTAATTTTAAAAACTCTGCAACTATGTATCCACCTCCAAATAAAACAGTGAAGAATGAATATAAAATATATAAGTAACAATGATATATGTTACAATATTTATTTTTAGGAAATTTTAGTAACCTTCTCTCTATTCTTAAGGTTGATGGGGTTCAGTACATGCTACTCCAAAATATTGTTCCTTGGCATTTGTGAAAACAGCAGAAGCAGGGATGTCATCACTCTCACCTTCCTCTCGCTCTTCTCCCCTGAATGAAGCAGGTCATAAGAACCTCATTCCAGAGGTGCCCTCCCTATACCCAGACGAAAGGAACATCCTTATCTCTCACAGGAACACAGAGAAAAATCTGAACAAATAGAATAGGCCTTACTAAATTACCCCCAGTTTATTCCCATTAGATCATACCCCTCTGTGCAATTGTATTCTCCACAACTATCCACTTCTTTATAAAACTTAGCATAAAGGTACACAGGTTTCCCTGCTCCTTCGGCTCTTCGTTTCTGAAGGTTCCCATGTTATGTACGACATACTAAACCAATGTGTGCTTTTATCTTGCTAATCTGTCTTTTGTTATAAAGGTCTCAGGCATGAACCTAGCTATGGGTGAGAAAAGAAATCTTTTTTCCCCTACAAAGTTGATATAATTTGTGATTTATAATCATCTAATATATATTTATCTCTAATTTGCATGGTTTCCTCCTCTTAGAATTTTCTAAAATATATGTATATGACTATGAAGATAGAAATTCAGATATGGCAAACTTATGCCTAGGATCATTTGAACTTTTTTTTCTATCAGATTCTATAGATGAGATTTTTCTAAAGAGGAAAGCATCTGCCAAATGTGATAAATAGTTGCATCACAAACTGCAGAGGAGCAGGTGACCTTGAAGATCAAATAGCCAATATCCTTATTTTACAAATGAGAAAACTAAGACACAGGGATTAAGGTCACACAGCTAATAGTAGAAACGTTATATCTAGAACATAAATGTTAAAGCATCAGAAGTACTTCTCCACAGCAAAAAGGACACGTTTTTGTTTTATCTTAAAACCTAGTCAAACATGACTCTATTTACTTACATCAGGAAAGTGTTCTTTGGCAACTATGCGTTGAGCTTTAGAGACAGACACTTGCTGGGAAGAAAAAGCTAAATGTTGGCTAAGGCCAGACAGAAATCCTGTTTGGACTAGCACAAAAAAGAAGTTCTAGAGGATATAAGGGGAAAAACTCAAAAGAGATGTAACAAAGGTAGAGAGTGGGTCCACAGACCAAAAAGGGAAATTCACAGCGGAAATTCAAAAGCGTTGAAGATTTTGTTCAGGAAGCAAGAGATTAGATGAATTGAGAGGGAGGAACTAATGCTATTTCTTTTGCAAGAGCATATAAAAGTGAAGAGATTTTGCAAATACATTAAAGTTTGAGTTTCTGCAAATACAGAGCTTGCTCTTCTAATGCTTCGTTCTGGAAATATGATTTGATATGTGTATGGTACATCTAATTAGAGATCCTTGATATTCAGGAGATTTATAATGCTATTTTTGTTTGGGGGCTTCACAGTGAAGTTTGGTTATATTCCCACTGCATGGAAAACAAGAAGGAGCAACACCCAACCAATCCCATTACTGGAAAAAGGGGCAGAGCTTAGCTTATTCCTAAGTGTCCTGGTTTTGCCAAATACAATGAGGGCAGACAGGGATAGTAGGATCCAGAATCACATTTTGAACTGGGCTTGAGTGGACACTAAGAGCAGATCTACCTACTGATGCTGAGAAAATTCAG
>NW_012150841.1:1738073-1739964 GCF_000956105.1 Propithecus coquereli
TCCTCGATACCTGTGAATGCAACCTTAGTTGGAAACAGGGTCTTTGTAGATGTAATTAAGATGAGGTCATTCTTGAGTAAGGTAGGCCCTAAATCTGGTATGAGTGGTGTCCTTATAGGAGGAGATGAGACGCAGACATAGAGGGAGAAAAGCCATGTTAAGGGGGTGGAGGTTGGAGTTACGCTGCCACAAGGCAAGGAATGCCTGAAGCTACCAGAAGCTGGAAAAGGCCAGGAAGGATCCCTTCCCAAGAGAGTTTGGAGGGATCACCGCTTGACTGACACTTTGATTTTGGACTTTTAGCCCTTAGAACAGTAAGAATAAATTTCTTTTGTTTTAAGCCACGAAAATTTATAATAATCTGTTATGGTATCCTAGAAAACAAATACAGTAGGCATTTGTAAACATTCATGTTTTGTGATCCAGTTTTCAGATCTAAAGTGTTCAGTGTCCACAAAAGTACTTACTTTTTTCTTTGTACTCTCTTAGCACAAATTTATTATATTTGGGTCGTATCTCCCCTCCCTCTTCTCTCTTAGACTGTGAGCTTTTAAAGGACGAGGTCCATATCATTTATTACTGTAACTTCAGTGGTTATAATAGTGCCTGCCATAGAAGGTAGTAAATAAAATTTTGTTGAATTACTCAATAAATTATTTTTTAAGTAAAATTTACAAAGATTTCTCTACACTTTGGCCCAATAATGTACTGAAGAAGAAGGGTTTGTTGCTCTCAGACACCAACACAAGGTGAACACAGACTGAATTTCTTCTATTTTTATGTTGTTTTTCTAGTTATTCAGATATTTTTTGAAAGGGATGAGGTTCAGGACTTCAAGTTATTTGTTTCTTTTGTCTATACGTCTTCACTTTTGAAAAGCAGAACTCTTTTTCTATACTCAGACTTTATGTTTTGAGGAGAACTTGGTTTAAGTTATCTACTCTTAGGTACAAAAAGCTTGAAAAATTTTCTACTACCTGCAGCTGTTATTTATGTCAAATTTGGGCTAATTTAAACACAGCCAAGCAGTTTTTTTATACAACTTTCTAGTTTAATTTTCTGGAATAAAATAAAGCTTAAAAAAAGAAAAAAGAGGAGAAAAACTTCTAAAATCTGTTAGTGACGAAAATAGGAACTTGAAATAGAAGTGCAACCTCAAGTACAAGTATAGCCACAATATAGATTCACAATAACAAATGATACCACGTTTCTAAAAGAAAAAAACCTTCAAGTTTAAAAAAAGAGTTAATACAATGCCACTAATCAATTGGGCTAACAAAATTGAGCCTGAAAACCATAATCTGATTTTTGTTTGTCCTTGTGCAAATTAATTAGCCATTAATTTCTTACCATAAGTTGTTGATAAAAGCAAATTACCTCTCTGGAGTGTTGTTAGACTTTCTTGAAGTCTATAAAGCATTTTGAAGACAAAAATTTTAAAACTTGACAAATGTTCTCACACTGATGGACGTGTATCTAGAGTCCTGGGTCTATCTGGTTGCTTTGTATGTCACTCAGGGTGTATATCAGTAGGTCCATTATGGTTATATAAAGTAGCAAGAATTGGTGATAAACAGCCTTCGGAAGATAGGCTTTGGTTATGACGGAAGCATTATTATCTATCTATGGCACCTTAAGTAGCTTTTGAAAAATTTAAGAGGATGAAAATGTAAGTCATTTGAAAACTCTTACAACCCCACAAAGCATTATGTTTGAGGTTATATTTGAGCATCTATTTATATTTATTTACTTATTTATTATTTATTGACTCTGTTGGACAATGAGATATTTAATTCAATTCTATTCTATTTTTCCATTTTACATTTCCAAATAGCAATATTTTTGGAAAGAGATAAAGAAAAGTTGTTCTTTCATCTAAGCACTTTACTCC
>NW_012150841.1:1740014-1741846 GCF_000956105.1 Propithecus coquereli
GTGTCACTTGGCTCAGCTATTTAAATTCTGATTTACTATTGGGAGCAGTGCTGTGTCCGGTTGTTGGGGCCAGATAGACCATTGCTGTGTGGAAATGAGGGCTACAGGAGCTAGGAAGTATACAGTATGACAGAATGTTAAATGAAGGACAATTTTCAAAACAAAGGATGAGATTAACAAATTTGGGCAGTAGAGTCCTGACATGTGGCATTATTTTAAAGATGAACCAACTGCTAGTAAATCCATAGGATTTGATGAGAGATTTCATTAAATAAAAATACTACGCTCTTGGTCTCTGTTCCCAAACGCAAAATACGTGGAACTCTAACATACTTACGGAATGTGAATACATTATTATTTATAGATGGAAGCTAATGACTGGAATGAAAGCAGAACAATTTAGTTAAATAAGCAAATGACCAAAATTGACAACAGGAGTGTAAAGAAGGCCTAGATTAATTAAGTTGCTTAGTATTTTTTCTTGCAGCAGATATTATTTTGTGTTTGGTCTACAAGTAAGCTATATAAGAATATATGTATTAATAGATACAGAGAGGCAGAGATAAAGAGACAGAAAGATGGAGAGAGACAGGAAGAGAGACGTGAGCAGACACGTACAGTGAAAGGCCATGTTTTGATTAATGCCAAAGAATTAATTCTGGCTAACAACGGATTCTAAAAGGGCAAACAAAAATTTGCCCTTCCCCTTATTCCCTCTGTTCCAGCTCACTGTTTCCTGAGAAGCCCACCATTCTCCTGCCTCAGGGATGGGCTCTGGTGGCTTGGACCACACCCCTCACTTCCTTCTGGTCTCTGCTTAAACGTCTTCTCAGTGAAGAGGTTGTCCCTATGATGTAGGTAGTGGTGACCTCTTACCCCTCACAGCATTCCCAATTCTCCTAATTGTGCCTTATTTTCTCCATAACATTTATCACCATATGGCGTACTCCCGTTTTTGTGCCTTTATTTGCTGTCTCCCTCCACTAACATTGTCCAATTGAGCAGATAAAAATATAGGGCACCTAGTTAAATTTTGTTCCTTTTCATTTAAATTTTTACTTTTTTTTTAAACTCAGCCCATTTTTCAGTAGAAGCACTCAGTAAAAACTGAATTTAAGATGAACAAAAACTTTTAAGTATGCCCTAAATACTATGTCAGACAGACTTACTTGGAAAATATTACTTGTTCTTGTCATTACTTATACTGAAAATTTATTCATTGTTTAATTATTCAAGTGTCCCAAATATTGCATGAAACATATTTATACTAAAATCTTATTTGTTGCTTATCTAGAATTCAAATTTAATAGGGCACCCTGTATTTTCTTTGGCAACCTGTCCCCCTCCTTCTTACCACCCACGCTCTTACCTAGAATTTAAGCTTCTTGATGGCAGGAACTTGGAACATTGTGTTCATTGCCCTGACCAGTGCTTGGCATACAGCAGGCTCTCAATACATATTGGTTGAATGAATTAATTAATCATTCCATTTTCCTGAAGTACCTATTCCATCCCACAACTCTCATTTTGATGAAATCCCTTAAGGCTCACATTTATACAAATATAGCACTTATAGTAATAATATCTTCTTTGGTGTCTTAGAAATCATTTTGCTTTCTCTGCAGGGTCTAGCATATAGTTTGAAATATGCTGATACAATAAATTCATAACATTCAGTTGCAGTAAGCAAAAAATTGAAAATATTTTTGCATATTATTTATGCATTCTTGGAGACTATAGAAAACTCAAATAATAAAAAATAGTATATTTTCAGTTGGACATGTCTATAAATGAAAATACCTATTACAGATAAAAGTTTGTTAATCTTATAT
>NW_012150841.1:1746226-1746954 GCF_000956105.1 Propithecus coquereli
AAAAAAAAATACAACCTTCAATTTGAAGAATTAATTTAAAATACTCAAGAGTCCATAAGGCATATTTGATGGCAGTTCAGGGTAGGGTTTTACAAACATGAGTCATGTGCAAGCGTCTTTCAAAGAAAAACATCTTTGAGGATGCCACAGAAGGGCTTGAGGATCCTGTTTGAGAAATCATGGCCTGAACAACTAAAGTTGCTTTCTTTTAAAAATGTTTTTCAATTTTGAATGATCACTGTTAAAGTAGCTGTTTGGTATTCACAAATGGTAAAATATATATACTTTTAGATTGTTATGGAAATGAAAGAACAAAATTTGTAATAAAAGGTCCACAGTACACATGAACCCTTGGGAAAACATGTTACCAGGCCCTATACTATGACAAACACTGAAATAGTAAAAACTAGGGTGAGATTTGGAATTATATAGGCCTGACTTCAATTTCTGGGTCTTGCCCTTATTAACTTTATGAAAAAATGATACATCCTTCACGGGATTATATAATTATTAAATTATTAAAGTAAATGGGATAATGTAGGTAAAACTCCTTAGTCGCGTGGCTGATAAACCATAAGCACTCACCAAAGGCTTGTCTTTTATTGTACTAATGTACTGATTATTGAAAATGTTTGGGGTAGAGCAGGAGGAAAATCAGTCCATGTGTGACAAACACATTTAAACTGAAGGCCCTTTCTTTCTATGGGGCATTAATTTGTTGGGTGATA
>NW_012150841.1:1747829-1755417 GCF_000956105.1 Propithecus coquereli
AAACTAACTGCTTTGGCCTCACTTGTATTCGTATCTTGTTAATTATTTGTTTCAAAATTCATATAAAGCTGTGGTTTTTATATGATCTTAGCTTTCTAAAAATTTTTTCTCTAAAAAACTCTAGGCATCTTAAATGTTAAAAAATGCCTATATATCAATATAGTTTCCTAATATTTTTAATATCTAAATGGTATTGATGTGCATATCTGCAAATTCCAATTCCAAAGTTCCATGACTATTTTTCTACTCAAGATAGGAATCAGAATTTAAAGTCTACTGTAAGAGTTTAATATGTATAGGGACTGAATTTTTGTACAAGGGACATTTGAAAGAATGGATAGGCATGATTGATACGATTTTGATAATAGAGAACTACCTTTAACATCTGTAACCAACATCTGTAACATGAAGTTCCCCTTGACATTTTAAAGCAATTTTAAAACCCTGTTCTTTTGAAAAAGTATGTCTAGTTTTATAAGCTGGGATGAATCCCACAATGGCATAAACTAAATTGGCTTATTGTGGCAGGAAGGTTTCCCCAGCTTTTGGATGTATGATCCAAAAGTGCACTCTACTTACTACATCAAGGTAATGTTAAGTAACACTTACGTAACGTGTATTTCTGATCTATCTTTGAAAGTTTTAAGGTTTCATTCAGGTCTCAGAGACATATTAATGTAGACTTGGTGGCCCATATTAATACTTCTTAGGATACTAAAAGGTGATCAAATTGGAAAATACAATTACTTATTTAGGGTCTAAGCTCATGGATTATGTGAGGGAAACCCAACCAACCAGACCAACAGCAACTGGAAATCACCAATTATAACAAAGAGATAAAAATCTGTCTCACCCTTCCCCATTCTTTTTTTTTTTTAGGCATATTTTATGTATCAGGCATTGTATTAGGTGCATTACAAATATTATTTCCTTTGTTTCTCTTTAGGCAATGGTTCTCATTCCCATTTTATAAATTGAGTATTCGTTTAAGTATAATTCATATTTACTGCCAGGAAATGCAATTTTGTGTATGGCTCCTGGGAACTGACTCTACCCTCTCTCCCCAGATGATGACATGGGCTCAATGTCATTGAGTTGGTTTTGAGAACCAAAAAATGTGACACTTGTTATTCACAAGCACAAAAATTATAAAGTTAAGATTTTCAGGAATGATGCTATACATCTGGCATATAAAAGTGCAGTGTTGCAGAAATCATTGAGGCTTGAAGGTCTGGCTGTTCATCTAGTTCACAGGCAGCTGTGAGTCCCCTCAAGGACTCTGGGGAACAAGGGAAGCTACTCTGAGATATATTACTATCCCGTGTGGTTACCTCTTTTATTACATCTTTGGCCAGCCTTCCTGTCTTCCTTCATTTTGCTTCTGGTAAAATGTCGTATTCTTTGCTAATTAAATTGGGAGCATGACTTTGCTGGGTCTGGGTGATTGTGTTTGTGAACATGTGTGCAAGTGTGTGTTCTGTGCATTTGTATGGGTGGATGATATGTATGTGGTGTAGTCTGTGTGAGCATGTCTTTGTATGTGTGCGTGTTTATGCATGTTGGTGTATATGTGTGTGGTCTTTTCCCTCCAGTCCACAATCCAATTCCTTTAGGTAAAATATCTTTCTCTATCTTGTGAATAATTACTTTGTTCTTTTGTAATTTTTGCCAGTCTATCTAGGGCACTAACTTTTCCTCTCCCCTCCCCCCTTTTCTTTTTTATCTTTTAAAATTTTCTGCTCATTCCTAGTTAAATTATAAGATAATGAAAAGGAAGAAAATTCAAACCAATTTACATAGCACCTTCTATGCATATAAGTGCACAAAGGGTAATAAATATTCCTTTCTCATGGTATCATTTTGATTTTCCTATAGATCTCAACAGAGAGTGGGGGCACATCTTGGTCAGATTTTATTCAGAAATTAAGAAGTGATTATGATGGATTTCAAAGTACTATGATAAATATTCAAAATCATTCTGACTTTTTTTCCCTCAAGATTTTTTATTTTCCTGTTTATCTTCTTACCTGCAGTGACTGCTAACTATTGATACCAGTCATTATTCAGGATATTTGTTTTTCAGTAGCAGAAAGATAGGAAGGAAAAGAGAATATCAACATCATTTGATATGTTTTCTGCCCACAACGTATGGCCACAATTGGGATCAAGTGGAAGAAGAAAGTCTCCTCTGACATGATATGGACGCTACCCTTCAGTTTCTAATTAGGATGCCTGAAGAACAATAGAATGGCAGCCCCAAAAGTCATATAAAATCAGGGGTTTTCTTGGAACCGAAGAGGGCAGGCTTAAGGGAAAAAAGTAAGGGAGACACTAAAGCTACAGAGTACCCGGGCAGAAGAATGAACAGTACATGGTACATGTGTGGGGAGTAGTTATTTCCTACTAGGAGTATGAGTATAAATTAGCATGATCAGTCTCATAGAGACCATATGGAAAGAAACACCTCTCCACATACATATTTATGGTGGGTTTTGCTTTATTCAGTAATATTTTAAAGCAGTATAATAATTTGAAGATTGGGAACTAAAATTCTTTTGTCTTGATTCACCTATTATAAAATATATAAAAGAATCTGTGTCTAAAATTTATTAGCTAAGGAGTGAGCAAAGGTTTTATCTTCTCATATATGAAAGTAGAAATATTTTAGTAATAAGAAAAATAAGCTTTGAAATTAGTGGGAAGTAAAACATCTAAGAATAGATTTTTAGTCTTACATAAAACTATGTCCCTCAATCTCCACTGGGAAATATCTCCCTGAAATATTTATTTTTCAAAATAAATTTCTTTGCTGAACAAAAGCAATAGGTTTTATATGTACTACTATGTTATAAACCAAATCATTACATTTTTATTTACATATTTGGCCAGCCTTCCTTTCTTCCTTCCTCCTTTCTTTAAACATTCTTTGAGGTTAGCACTCTGTACTGGCAAAGGGTCTGGTACTGTTGCATGGCCAAATAGAAACACATCAACTATGTGCTAAACTTCGTGCTGGATTGCTCTCTGGCGCGCTGGGGTGGGGAAGAGGCTCATTTCACTCAGATCCAGGAGAGGAGAGGGGCACTGAAGCAGAGGCATGTTGGAGAAAGAAACTAACTCCACTTAGGAGGAGGTGAGGTTAGGTCAGGAAAAGTGGGGCCAGACTCCTGAGTCAAAGCTCTAATATTTGAAAGAACATGGTACTTTCCGGAATGGTGAGTAGGTTGGTTTGGTGTTCCCATGGGGGACAGAGGGTAGTAGCATATGTGTTGCTTTACCTGTTTTTATGATTTTCCTCTGCTTAATCTAACAACCGTTTTGCTTGCTTTTTTCTTTACTGAATTGCAACTTCCCATTCCTAAATTATTTCAGAGAATCTGATGTCACTGGGTTTTGGAAACATTGGTCATGAGACAGAAATGTACTTGTTACCTATCATCACGTTAACTTATTTGTAATACTGTAAGATTTTCCTCCCCGCTATGCTTATTCATGTATATGAATGAATATTATGCTTTGGTTTATAAGGAGATAAGGAGACAGATTGCACAGGGCAGAGATGCTGCAGGCTGGGATCCTGGTAGGAGACAGCAGGAAATAGCAGTTATGTAAGTATTTCCTACATAGTTTTCAGGGGCAGAGCAGTGTGGTCTCAAAAACATCATTATGCTTTTGCTTCGGGCAATCATTGTCTGGGTAAAGCAAAATCCCACAAACTCTTCAAGGGCATCAACAGGCAAATTCTCCAGCTGCCTTCTCCCCTGATAAAATATAAACTAGTAGTGGTAGAAATTAATCCATTATTACAAGTGATGCCAACTTAACAAAGGATTCTATTTCAGCACAAGGAAATCCATTATTCATTTTTGAATCTAGAGCCTCAAGATGGTCTCACAAAGAGTAGGATGAAATGCAAAATACAGATATCAGTTCTGTGAGGTTAGAAGTGGTACCTTTTAACTATTATGTAAACTATAAAGTGCTCTGCAAATCTAAACAAGGTTGCAATCATTTCCATAACTAAAAGTCATCCATAGTTAGAAAGATAGAAGTAATTACTCTTATCTTGGGCAAGTCACTAAGATGAGCCTCTCAGAGTCTTGATTCCCTCATCTGCAAAATGGGGTAATAATACCTTCCTTGCAGAATTGCCAAAATTATAGATAACATGAAAATTGCTAAACACAGATCTTGGCAAATGGTAGGCATTAAATAAATGGTAGTTATTTTTATTATGATTACAACAGACATTTCTAACCATCCACAATTTTAGAAAAATCCCACAAAAAGATTCCTTTTAAATTGTTCTAACAACACAAGTACTTGCAATTTAAGCTACATTTTAGGTGTTCAAAAAAATCAGAAAATGCCTATCACTTTATATTTCAAATTTCAGTCAGCGTGGGAGAGTTCTAAGAACAAAGTTTAAACCTTTAAAGGATAAGAGGTGCACTGGAATGTCTGGAAGAATAAAATAAGCAGGAGAAGAAAAGAGAATAACAGAGAAAACACAACTCCATTTATGACAACAGTCCAGGACAAGTGGGTGATTTTCAGAATGATAATAAGCTCTCACCACCCCATGGCTCAGGGCTGCTCCCACTTCATGCACAGTGGGGAACCTTCTGGGCTCTTCAATATCAAATTGTACATGCAAGTTATTTGTAACAGAACATTGAAAAGTCAATGAAGGCAAACCTGGTAGGCAGCTTCTGTCAGAAAACATCTGAATCAATAGGACACTATCAGAATTGTCTTTCCAAAGCAAAACACAAAACTGTATTAACCAAAAGCATGACAGCTCTGTGAAATTTCCTCACTACAGTAACTTAAGTAACACAGACCTGGGGAAGCAGGCTTTAGTGCTTCACCCAACAGGTCAGAAAATAACAACGAAACGTTATCATGGATCGTGTTATTGAGGAGCACCTGAGACATGTGACAGTTCTGAACAAGATACAAGGTCATATGCTTAAATCTTTAATCATTTCTATAATGCAAGAACATTAAAATAAGCTAGCATAAGCTAACCAAAGGATTTTTTTAACTTATTTTTTTTTCTGCCTACTACTTTATTCTATTACTAGAGCTCTACAGAATGGAAGATTAAGTAGAAAAAAAATAACAAGGACAAAAACATTAAAACACTTTTCCACTGTTAAGAGATAAACTTCAAACACTTTAATTTAACCTTCGTGATCTCCTTACAGCCTCAACTTTAACCAGTGGTACCATATGCTTAACTAAATTATGCACCAATTAAAATGGAAAACCAGCATGGAAGTAAGTCATGTAAGGTCAAGATAGAACATCCTTTCTTCTCTAAAGCTTTCCAGGTAGTGTTAAGCTATGTCCAGTTGCTGGCTTCCAAAGCACTTCTTATTTTCATGCTATTATATTATAATTATGTAAAAATGTCCATTCACTATAATGTGAATTATTCCAGGGTGGAGACTGTCCTGTTTATTTCTGTTGCCCAGCACCATGCATGGCATGTAGGGGCAAGTGTGAGGGGGCAGTGCAACAGCCTTGTATCTAGAAGTCCTGTTCTCAATTTCCAACTTTGCCAGTTATGAACTGTGAAAGTCATACAACCCTTCTAATCCTCAGCTTCCTCATTTGTAAAATGGTGATGGTGTCAACCTTTCAGTACTTTTCAGGATAACATTTATGTATTAGAGGTTATATAATATGTGTGTATGAGTGTGTATCTTGCATTTAATAAATGCTAGCTATAAAATTATTAGTAAGCACATGTTTATTGAAAATGTTAATATTAAGGAATAGATTATTTCCTTCTTATTAAGAATTGGCCAGTAATTCTTGAATAATACTCCATAATACACAGATTAGAAGTTAAATCATAGTAATAGAAAATTTGAAGGCTATAAATTTACATTCCTACTTTGAATCAATGCTTCCTTCCCTATTATTCCATTTATTTTTATAGAAATGGCACTTTAGAAGTACTCCTAGCTTCACAAATCTTCTAAAGAACAGTCAATGCATAAAGACAGATAATCAAATGAAGACTGGGAAATTTTAGTCTGAGCAGCTAAAATGCAGCATATTTATGACTCATAAGTCCTAAATTACATTAAACCCATCTATTTCTTTTGCTGATTGCCTAAACTGAACTAGTTTTCCATGATTAACTTTAGGGTTTATGATATAAAAAGAGAGATGTCCTAAAAATTATGAGCTCATTACATTTTATATATTTGCATCATATGTTTTTTTAGGGATTTGGCAATAAGATTCCACTTCAGACAACTACATTATTCAATAAATTATAGAATGAATGGAAAAGCAAAATGTGATATGTACAGATAATGGAATATTATTTAACCTTAAAAAAGAAGGAAATTCTGACACATGCTACAACATGGATGAACCTTATCATTATACTAAATAAATAAGCTACTTACCAAAGGACAAATATTGTACAATCCCACTTATGTGAGGTACCTAGAATAGTCAAGTTCATAAAGACCGAAAGTAGAATGGTGGTTGCCAGGGCTGGGAAGAGGTGGAACGGAGAGTTATTGTTTAATATCTATAGAGTTTCAGTTTGGGAAGGTGAAGAAGTTCTGGAAATCGATGATGCTGATGGTTGCACAACAGCATGAGTGTACTTAATACTACTGAGCTGTATACTTAAAAATGGTTAAAATGATAAATTTTATGTTATATACATTTTACCACCATAAAAAGTCCAAAATTAACTATACATTTGTATAAAGGCTAAAGATATAGCTCTTGAAAATAAAAGTTTTTTATTACAGAGTATTTGGGGAACACGGATTAATCCAACTTTTGTGAAGGGAAAAATAAGAGAACAAAGAACTTCTAATAAAGCTACTGCCATGATAGATCTGAGTGAAAAAGTTATCTTTTTGGTTCAACCAGCATTGAGCGCCTACGCTGTGTCAGGTTCTGAGAGATGAAGATGATCTGCCTACCACACTTGTGGAGCTCACTCTCTTATACAAAGAGAAATTCATCAAATATTATTTTAGTATGAGCCCATGAAACAGTTTGCATGTCTAAGAGAACAGAATTTTAGCATTATATAGACCTGGGTCTGCATCTGGCTCAAAATTTATAAGCTATGTTATTTTGAGCAAGTTAGTTTGCCTTTTAGAATCTCAGTCTCATTTATGAAATATGAATATGAATAAGCACTTCACAGGAATGAAATAACATTGAAGAGCTCATCAGGGAGCAAAGTATTCAGGTAATGGCATTTGCTGTTGTTTGTATAAATCCTAGGTCAGAGGCATACGCTGGCTGGTGCCACCTGACAATAGCTTGGTATAAGCATGTGCAAAGGTCTGGCCTGACCTCAGTATGCCACTCCCATAATCGTTGATGTCAACACAGAAAGAGCACAGCATTTGTTTGTTCATTGGTAGTGGGAATACTATGGAAAATGTATTGATTATATTTACATCTGGTTATGATAAAAATTGAAAATTAAAATTGGAAGATTATTTTCTTCACATACAAAGAGTGGTATAGATAATACAAATAAAATTATTTCCTTCATATAGAGGGAACACTTAAATATTTACTTCAAAATGGATGT
>NW_012150841.1:1755508-1760442 GCF_000956105.1 Propithecus coquereli
GGAAAACTTGTAGGTATTAAAATAAAGAAACTATGGGCTTCTAAGTAGAGGACTGGAAGAGAATGTAACAGCTTAAAAGGAGGGCAGGGATGCTGTATCTAGGGCTGGAGCCCTGTCTATCTTGGTTCCTGTCCCCAAGTATCTCCACCCATACAACCTATGTTTATCACTCCAGGACCTCACACTGCCCCAAAATCCTTAAGTTATTTTTTATTTAAGTTAATGATTGTGGGCCAGGGGTGGGGAAGGGGAAAACAGAGGGATCTTGGAGGCAGGTCTGGTGTTAATACTTTGACCCAGTTATTTTTTTCTTAGAAGTTTCCCCATACCAGCTGTACCGAAGCATTTTGATGAAGAGAAAAGCTAGGTTAGGAAATCTGAAGCCAAAACCACTTTAAAGAAAAGGCAGCTGGAGAGTATCAGATAGGAACAATTACTTCAGGGAAAAAAGCAAAGGTGCAAAAGACAGAGACTGCTATGTGAAAAGCCAGCTTTAGTTATTTTTGAAATTTTGGGCAGGGTCAATTGAGTATCAGGAAAAATGGAGAAACGTTTTCCTCCATGTTTCCCTCTTATTCATATAGTCACCATCCCCAGTGCTATAAATATTGTGGTTCAGTGTAACCTGTGGGTTTTCACAGGTATGTGCTACCACTCTGGGCAAATATCTGTCTCATGAAATGGAAAACAAACATCTTAAGATAAATTTTGTTATGTAATTCATTCATAAGTTCGGGACTGACTATATTTATTGACAAATCTGGTCTTGCCTTTTATAAAACACATTGATAATTGTTCAGTTCTTATCACAACTGGAAATAATATATATTCGTAATTATACAATTGTGCAAACTCATTTTTCATAGAATTATGTTAATAGGCACAATTCAGATCAATAAAAATTTTTTGTATTCTATAATGCAATAATATTATGAGTCCTATGACATATATGATGTTCCAAGACATAATTTAAAAGCATTAAGGAAACCTTGTCTAAAATTAGGAAAAAATATTTTAAAGTTCAAAGGAGAAGGAACATCCAAGATTAATCCTTTATAGTTCAAATGTTACATACCAAATAAAAAATAAATAATTTCCCAGGAGATGTTATAGCGAATTTTGTCACTGCTACATGAAAACATAAAATGGATAAGCAAAAATCTGGAACAACTTGCAAAACTACTAAGAATTATTTCTTATAGACTATTGAAAATTCATGTAATATCACTTGTGGGCATCATATTTTGGGAGTTATAAAGCAATGTATTTTAAGTATTTGTTTAAGGATATTTTTTCTGAAATATTTTGTACAAATTCATAAATGTAGGCTTTGCCAGAATTCTTTGGAAATTCAAAAACAAAAACAATCTCAGGGTAAGCAATTCATATTGACTATAAGAAGAGGGCACATAAATTGGTAATATGTATGGTGGAGCATATGCTGAACCAGATTTTTCATATTCCAGAATAGGAAAGAAATAAACTTGTCTGTATATTTAATGATTACATTTTAAAGAAAGGAGAAAAGTGATAAAATATTTACTGTAAATTACTTGCTGCTGAAATAGGAGTAGTTATCATTAAGATTGAGATATACTTGTCTTTAGAGTCATAAGGTTTGACATTAAAAGGGGAAGTGGTGTTAGTATTAATAGCCCATGTCAGTATTATACAGGGATTTTTATGGTATTTGCAAAAGAATGACTCAAACAATAAAGCCACTTAAAATGGTGGATATGAAATTTTTCAAGACAAGATAATTTATTGAGGTACTAAAATGCGGAAAAACTCCTAAAATATTCTGTATCATGAAGGGAAAAAGCCGCAAAATAAGCAATTTTGTTGTCTGAGATTTCTTTGGTGAAAGAATAGTTTTGTGATTTCAGATATCACATACAAAATTTTATTAATTTTTTTAAAATGAGAATTGTCATGCAATGACATGAAACTGCCTTAACTTTAAAATAATGCACATAATAATGTATGTAGGATATAATTTATTTCTGGAAACTTGCTTAGCCTACAATTTGGTTAAGTTTATTTTTTTTCTGGAGAAAATGGCCCCATTTGTGACTCCAAAGGAAGTAATTGGGAGAAACGTAGAGAGCCTTTTTGGTACCCTTCACATTATGATGCTTACTGATTCAGTTTACTTACAGGGCCATGAACACTATCAAAACGTCTCAAGACTTACTTTTGACCTCTGAAAGGGAGTCATGCTATTGGCGTTGTCTAATTTTTGTATTTGCTTTAAGAAGTAAGAGGCCTTCAAGGAGAGGGCTCATGGTAGACTCCTCCCCAAGCAAGCCTATGTCAAATTTCATCTTGTGTTCAAGATTTCTAAGCAACTTCACTCTTCTTTCTTCCTTCATACTTTCCCTTCCTCATTATTCCGCAAAGACTTGTATATATTTTATAATTTTAAAAGATGTGAATTTAAAATAAATAAATACATTTGAAAAAAGAATGTCCCTCTGATATTGCAAAGGAGGTAAGTTTAAATAGCAACTATAACAACAGAATTAATATTTACAAATGTTACCATATTAACTTCTGTAATAAGCATTTAATAAACATGTCTTGTAATTCTCATATAAAACCTATAAAATAGGATTTATTTTCATTTTTATAGATGAGAGCCCTGGGCCAAGAGTTTACTTTGTCTTCCTGAAGACACACAGTAAGTGGCAGAAACAGGACTTGAACATAGTTCTTTTGTGTAGTGAAAACATCCTTAATGATGCCAGAGAATAATGCAACCCCAAACAATACCCTGGTGCAGATAAATAAGTAAATATATCAGAATGTTACAGCAGATCAATACTAGTTATTCAGATAGCTGAATCATTTGGTTTAAAGTATTATTAGTTTTGGACTTTGCATGATATTTTTAAAACCATAAATGCTGATTTTAAATAATTTTTACTTCATCTTGTTTGTAACTATATAACTTATATTTTAGAATCATGAAAGATAACATTTTCAGAATACAGACTATATCGATGAGAGCTTTCAAATCAAAGATTAATAAGAGTTTCTAGAAATAATGGACTGAATTCTATCAACTAAAACTAACTTTGATAAAGTACCTACTATCAATAAGACAATGTTATATAAACAAAGACACTGCACATATTTAACTCATTTGATTACCACAACCACTTGATGGATAAATTAAAACATACAGAGAAAATATATTTCTAACAAGTAGTGGAGCTGGTATTTGAACCTAGAGAGAGAATTTCCAAAGCCAGTGCTATGTTATAATCAGATTGTAAAAGATTCTTCTTCGGTGTTTGAAAACATAACCTAAGTCAGGAAATGTGGTTTAGCTTCTTCATGAATGATGATGATTGTGGAAACCCCATTTTACCCAATATCCCAAGGAAAGTGACAAAACTCGATAATTCAATGGATAAAAACATAATGTAATCTTATCGTGGTTAATCAGATGAATATCTTAAAAAGAAAATCTATTCCTA
The DNA here is from genome assembly GCF_000956105.1 of Propithecus coquereli. Taxonomy (NCBI): domain Eukaryota; kingdom Metazoa; phylum Chordata; class Mammalia; order Primates; family Indriidae; genus Propithecus; species Propithecus coquereli. The sequence continues at coordinate 1,758,991 of NW_012150841.1, forward strand.
TAAGTCAATAGTACTGTTACTCTTTGAGAAGTAATTACTTAAAATATAAACCACTTAATAACAAAGACTATGCTTTGTTCACTACTCTATCTCTAACACATGGAACAATGTATATGGTAGGTATTCAATAGCAATTGTTGAATAAAGAATGAAGAATAAAGGAATAAATTTCCAAAGTTATATCAAAGTTTTTAAAGAGAATACGTTCAGATGCATAAATATCTAAGACATGCATACTGTCAGCATCCATTTTATTGTTATTTCCCTTACAAACAAAATGAATATTGTTCTTTTCCTTTAGGTGAGCTTTTATAATTAAGGCTACAATCCATTTGATTTTGGTTCTACTTTTCCTATCTAAAGATAACTGTCTTTAACAATTAAGTTCTCCTATCACGCTTTAATTTTTAGCATCTGAAGAGCAAATATGCATGATGCAATCTGATGTTTAACGATGATGAGTAGTAAAGTCATGTATGCACATTAAGTGTTTTGTACAGACAAATGATATTTTAAAAAGTGATATACTCTTTACTTTTCTACCTCTCCCACCATGCCTTCATTCATATAGGATGTTGAAATATGCCTTGCCTTCACCAGTTGTCCCAGACAGACCTGAGTGCAACTGGTAACTCTGCCGCTTACTAATTAGGCTAACGTTTCAAAGCTTCGACCCCCATTTTCATCATCTGTAAAGCCATGACAACATAGGAGAGTTCTTTTGATAATTAAATAAATTGAAATCTATGCCTGCTAGAATACCTAATACCAAATAAGAGCCCAATAAATGTTCCCTTTCATTTCTTAACTCCCTTCCTTTTATATATAAACTCTTTTAGGCTTGTGTGTGAGACCATGGATCAGGATTAAAAATAAATTATAAACTCAGGAAGAAAGAATTTTTTTTCTGGATGACTATTATTATCTAAAACAGAAATCAATCAACAGCTTTGGTTTTATCAGCAACACACCCTTGTAAAATGAGACATTGTACTCCAAAAATTTTCTAAAAAGAATTTCTTTTTACAATAACGTAATTTTTTATATAACAATAAAATAACCAGAATTTATAATAAAATAACACTGTAGAGATCCCCATATATTTAATTTGGTCTCAGAGAACCTTAGAAAGTAGACTGAGCAGACATCTTCCGTTATCCAGACAGATGAGAAAATAGAGAATCAGCGAGGTAATTGCTTAACTGTTGCTGACGGCAGGTTGTATGTATGTATTGCTACGTATTGTTGTCCAGTAGTATTTTAGCTGTGTAATCTTGAATGTTATCACGTTCCCCTATGCTCTAGATTCTTTGCTATGAGAAGGGTGGTTGGATGAAGCCAAAATTCAGATTACCTAACTCTCTCTCTATTTACATATATATGTATTTTTATATACTTCATTAGGATGATGTGTATAGAGGGGATATACACGCATACACACATATATATGTA
>NW_012150841.1:1763717-1764262 GCF_000956105.1 Propithecus coquereli
TTCTGTTTGAAATTTTAGAGAACTGCATTTTCAAACTCAATGGTACCAAAAGTGATACAATGTGGGTCATAAATATGGATTTTGCTTTTACATCTTTATTTTATTGTTTTTGATACTTGCATATTCAGAATTTATAAATGTCTGCATATTGGAAATCTTTATAATGTTACTGATTCTACCACAAAGGATGGCATCAAGATGTACTTAATTATACTAAATGAAAGCATACTTAGGAAAACTATTATCACTATCAAATAATAGCTAAGTAAGGAAAAACATTTAATAGTTAAGTTGTAAAAGATTAGGAAAAAAATGTACTGAGGAGAACAAGCTACAGATTTTAAGCTTGCAGATGGTTGTCATTTTTTAATAATTCCAATTCAATGACTATAAACAAACCAAGCATATAAATATTATTTAAAATGTTCAAACTAAATTTCATATCACATACAGAGAAAGTAAGGCATTTTGATTAATTTAACTTATCACTGTTTTCTTCTTTAGAGTTTAAGATGATACAAGGCTAGTCAAAAGATAAGATGAAG
>NW_012150841.1:1764312-1766547 GCF_000956105.1 Propithecus coquereli
CATTAAAGTTTTGGTTGAAAAAAGTTTAGATTTGGAGAAGTTTCTTTAATAGTTCTGAGACCCTCATTTTTTATATCAGCCTTTTCAGTCAATATGGCAGATAGAAAATGTAGTGGGTGGTTAATTAGGACAAATTTTTTCTCAGTTGTGCCACTAGATATGAGAGCTTAGGTAAATGACTTGACCTATCAGGTCCTGTATAAATGAGAATTTTAGAAGAGGCAATCTCTATAAAATGAAAATATTAGACTAGATAGCTTCTAAATTATCTCCTAGCTCTATGCCACTATTACACACTCACATACATTCACACAAACACTTATACTTTTTCATTATAGGGTTTTGTTACTTCAAATAGGGAAGGATGGACTAAATACAATTTTTAAGGGACATTTGCAAATAACCTTTGTTCTCTATGAATTACAACATGTTTTATTGGTTAAAATCTGCTTTCCATTAGAATCATTCTGACTGAAAACTTCTTGCTCTATTTAGTTTGCCAGGAAAGCTAGGTTGTTAATAATTGTCACACTTTGAGCGAGAACATCAACTTCCAATTGTATTTAAAGACATTCAGAAAATCTAGAATATGAGAGTTTCCAAGAAGGGTGTCTGAGTAACTGAACGGTTTTTAAAAATACATCCCCTTTGATATTACTATTATCCAGTGTAATCAGAGTCTATAGTAAGCAGACTCATGAAATTCTTGAATGTACCATTGAATGTTTCGCTATCAAGAGGAAAGTAACTACAGTTGAACCTTGAACAACATGCATTTGGAATGGCATGTATCCTCTTATACACAGATTTTCTTATTCCTCTGTCACCTTTGAGACAGCAAGAACCTTCTCCTCAGCCTACTCAATGTGGAGACAACAAAGATGAAGACATTTATGATGATCCATTTCCACTGATGAATAGCAAATATATTTTCATTTTAAAATGATTTTCTTAAGAACATTTTCTTTTCTCTAGCCTACTTTATTATAATAATACACTATACATATAACAAAAAATATGAGTTAATCGACTGTCTGTCATCAATAAGGCTTCTGCTCAACACTAAGCTATTAGTAATTAAGTTTTGAGGCAGTACAAACTTAGATGTGGAATTTTGGACTGCATGGGGGTTGGTGCCCAAACTCTCTTCTGTTGTTCAAGGGCCAACTGTATTTTAAAATAAACTTTCCAATGGTCTTTTTTTTCTTGTCTTCTTATAAGAATATTCCTTATGTTCTTATCTTTTATCTTCTATTTCTTATCTTTCTTAAGCACAAAATCCTTTTGTGAGCTCTAAAATGCAATGAGCTCTAAACTTCTTTCGTCATATTTTAGTAATATTTTAATCAATTACCAACTTGTTTTAAATCTATGGGTTTAAAAGCAAAATAATAGGAGGTTTGTACACATTTCCTATGCTAATAATCTTTCATTTATAAAGTTTTGATCTAATACAATTTCTAAAAGCTCATTCATTGTTCATGGGCTAGCGACACAGGCAAAGTCTATCAATAAAAAACAAGAAGTAGTCACTTCTAACAATTTCATTTAATTCAGAGTATTTGTCTTCACAAATGTTTGATAAAATCTTAAGGATTAAATTTTACTTTGTATTATATGGGCCTTAATTAAGAGTCATTTTTCTTTGCATGCTATTTATGAGTGATTTAGCATAGAGTTGTTAAATAATAGACAATTCAAATCTGAGAAGAAAAACTGCTCCAACCACAGAAATGTACCAAGAAGACAAAAACTTTCTTCCTCGGAAACATGTGCACTATTTCCTCTAGGCTTATTCAAACGAACAGACAATCTTATTACTTAAATGAGATCCCTTCAACATATACCACACTAAATCCTATTTCAATACAATTATGAAGATTACATTTCAAATCAAAGAACTCATGTAGGTCACACCCTAGAGGCAAGCTTTTTCCAATGAGTAATACACAGAATTGAAATTATGTTTAAAAACTGAATTATATACATAAAAACAAAACTTTAAGAGTCTAATCTTCTAGGTGCTGAGAAATGTTTATGTTTTGCCTGAATGACATAGTTTACTCTGTTAGGTTAGCAAGATGATGGAAAAAAATCATAGTCAAAAAGAAATTTCTTATTTATTTCATTTATTGTAACTCACTGAGATTGGCAAAGTTTTTAAAAAATTGTTATATATGATAGAAAAATCCAATTCTTCAAATTATTCTTGTATACAGAAATATGTAAACATAC
>NW_012150841.1:1768208-1769839 GCF_000956105.1 Propithecus coquereli
TTAAAGTTGTTTGGAGAGCTACACATCAAGAATCTGTGGCTAGTTTATGTGCTGAATTTTTTGAAAAATAAATTATGTTTCCTAAAATATAGTGTTTCGGTTTGAAAACTGGAATAAAACTAATGTAGACAGATATTATTAGAGAATATTACATTGTTACAGTCATTAAAAAAGGAATCACACAATTCTCCGTCAATAAAATGCCTGATACTATAGAGTATCAATATGATTATGATAAATTAACCTTATATGTCCTGTATTACTTTACAAATCTTTTTAAATTTTTGATTATTATGAGTACATAATAGTTGTATATATTTATAGGCTACAAGTGACATTTCGATACAGGGATACAATATAAATTAATCAAATCAAGGCAATTGGTATATCGACCACCTCAGGCATTTATCATTTCTTTGTGTTAGGAACATTCTAATTCCACTCTTTTAGTTATTTTAAAGAATACCCTAACTTATTGATTATAGTCACTTTGTTGTGCTATCAAATATTGTTATTTCTATCTATCCATTTTTATACCCATTAACTATCCCCACTTTATTGCCTCCTAAAATGCTGTGACCATTTCTAGCCTCTGGTAACCATCATTCTACTCTATGTCTCAATGAGATCAATTGTTTTTAACATTTAGCTCCCACATATGAATGAGAACATCTGAGATTTGTCTTTCTGTGCTTGGCTGGTTTCACTTAACATAATGTTCTCCAGTTCCACCCATATTGTTGCAAATGGAAGGACTTCCTTCCTTTTTGGGGGTATATATGTTCCATTGTGTATGTACCACCATTTCTTTATCCATTCATTCATTGATGGACACTTAGGTTGATTCCAAATCTTGGCTATTATAAATAGTGCTGCAATAAACATGGGACTGCAAATATCTTTTCAATATACTGAATTCCTCAACTTTGGATATATTTTCAGCAGTGGGATTTCTGGATCATATGGCAGATCTATTTTCAGTTTTTTGAGAAACCATCATACTGTTCTCTTAGTGGATATGCTAATTTACATTCCCACCCACAGTGTATGAGGGCTCCCCTTTCCCCACATCCTTGCCAGCATTCGTTATTGCCTGTCTTCTTGATAAAAGCCATTTTAACTGGGTTGAGATGATAGCTCTTTGTAGTTTTGATTTGCACTTCTCTGATGACTAATGATGTTGAGCATTTTTTCATGTACTTGTTGGCCATTTGTATGTTTTCTTTTAAGAAATGTATATTCATATGCTTTCCCATATTTTAATCAGATTTGATTACTTCCTATTGAGTTGTTGCAGCTCCTTATATATTCTAGTTACTAATCCTTTGTCAAATGGGTACTTTGCAAATATTTTTTCCCGTTCTGTGGGAGAAGCTTTTTAGCTTGATGTGATCCCATTAGTACAATTTTTCTTTGGTTGCCTCTGCTTTGGAAGTATTACTCAAGACTTTCTTGCCCAGACCAATGTCCTGAAGCATTTCCATAAAGTTTTCTTTTAATAGTTTCACAGTTTCAGGTATTAGATTCAAGTCTTTTACTGATTTTGATTTGATTTTTTATATGGCAAGAGATAAGTGTCTAGTTTAATTCTTTCTGCATATGGATATCCAGTTTTCCCAGCATTATTTATT
>NW_012150841.1:1771885-1772452 GCF_000956105.1 Propithecus coquereli
ACTGTTTTATTGTTTTCATTATAGAGGTCTGTCACTTCTTTGGTTGGGAGTATTCCTAGGCATTTTATTTTATTTGTGGTTATTATAAATGGGATTACTTTCTTGATTTCTTTTTCAGATTGTTTACTGATGGCATATAGAAATGCTACTGATTTTTGTATGTTGCTTTTGTCAACTTTACTGAATTTGTTCACTAGTTCTAATAGTTTTTTGTGGCATCCTTAGGTTTCTCTAGAGACAAGATCACATTGTCTGCAAGCAAGGATAATTTGACTTCTTCCTTTCTAATTTGATGCCATTTATTTCTTCCTCTTGTCTGATTGCTCTCCCTAGAACTTCTGGTACTATGTTGAATAACAGTGGTGAGAGTGGGCATCCTTATGTTGCTCCAGATCTTAGAGGAAAGGCTTCCAGTTTTTCCCTGTTCAGTATGATACTCTCAGAGGTCTGTTTTATATGGTTTTTATTGTGTTGAGGTAAGTTTCTTCTATACTCAGTTTTTTGAGTTTTTATCATGAAGGATGTTGAATTTTATTGAATGCCTTTTCAGCCTCAATTGAAAATGAT
>NW_012150841.1:1776847-1781376 GCF_000956105.1 Propithecus coquereli
AGAGAAGACACAGAGAAAATAATATAAGACAAAATGTAAACCATAGTGAATTAAGGTGGAGGGCCTATGCGAACTCATACTACACTTGCAACTTTTTGCAAGAGTTTGAAATTATAAAGAAACAAATGCTACCAAAAAAAGACCATCCAAACATCTTTTAAAAATACTAAATAAAAATACAATGCCATTTTTCAATATTAATACTATATTATACTAAACAGTGGCTATTTTTATTTTGTTCGTTAAACACAACATCATTTTATTCTGTCTGTAACTATAAAACATAATGATATTTATTTGGATAACAACTGAAGACTATTAGGCAGGGGCAGGAAATAATCCATCAAATAACAGAATAAACAAAGAAATGTTCTATAAATATTCACAATCACTATAAGTACTTGTGGCGTTGCTGGTAGGAACAGTATGCGAGGCAATGATACAAAATTTGGAATTTCTCTGAGATGAAGGTAGAAGGCCAAATGATTGCACCTCATATGTAGGGCAGAGGAATTTTTCTATTTTTTCTCTTTTGTGTCTAACCAGTGACAGCCAGTTAGGAGGCTTAAGTCTATAAGCCTGTCCTCATTATTACAGAAGTAAATGTTTACCACAAAGATTTAAAAAAGGGAGAGGGGGCAGGGATGAAGGAGCTACTCATTTTTCTGTTGTGACACTTTATTATACAAATCAACAATCCTAAAACAATTGTTGGCAGTCAGAGTTACAATAATCACATATTGGGTTCAACCATGTTTAACATTTTCATTACACTCAAAATAATTATTTTAGAAGGGGGGGATGATAATGAGGCAGAATGCCACTAACTCAGGAGAGCCAGTGTGTACCTTGAAAGGGAGAACGGGAATTAATTAAATGAAAAGCTTGGGAAAGTTAATTGGGACTGAGTGAAGATAACAGCACTATCAAAGCGTGAAAAAATAAAACTATTTAAAAAAAGGTACAGCAGAAAGTCACAATAAGCACACCTAACAGAGACAAACTCTGCAGAGATGTGTCAGCAGCAGAATTGTGCCTGTGTGTGTGTGTGTGGGGGGGGGCTCCATTAGCCTCCAACCTCAAGGATGGTCCTGTCATATAAATAAATGTTTGCTGGATAAATAATATTGTATATTGACAAAAGTAAAATTTTGTATCATATAATCCTAGTTCCGACTCTGCCTCTATTCAGTCTGTGACCTTAGGCAAATCACTTCATCTATTTTTGACCTCAACTTCATCAGCTGTGAAATGAGAGAGTAGGAAAAGGTGATTCTTCAAGGTGCCATCCAGCTCTAAATATATCTGTATATGGTTCTGTTTATTAAAATGGGCAATTGTGAACATTATTTTGTAGAAGAGAATAGCCTGAGATAAGTCTTATATGAAGAGAAATGGTGAAAAAAGGAAAAAAGAAAAGCTGAATAATAAAGGATCATTGTACTAATTCAAGTAATGGAAAATAAGTCCTACTGAAAGAGACTTTAATAAAGAAGAGAGAATGCAAAAGATAATTTACGGTTTTTATATGTATAAAGTGACACTTATATGCACTATTGATACAGGCATTAGTGTAAAAATCTTTACTTGCTGTTTTCATTATAATTAGGGTCCCCAAGTGAACAGAAATAGAGAGCATTCAAAAGAAGCTATAAAATGGCAGGAGTTTAGGTAAATGTTCTACTACAAGGTCATAGAATTGGGACTGCCCATCTGAGAGAAGAGAAAGCTGAAGAAACTCTTAGCACTGATGTTTAATTCCCTAAAAGCTACCTTACTCAAAACCCATCTGGCATAATTGCTGACACCTTCATGAAGCCTTCCATGTCAACACTGGATTTCTCACGTATTTTCTTTCCTACAAGCTTGGCAGGCCCTTATATTCTATAACAAACAGTTCAGCACTTAACTTAAATGATCCATCCATTTTCCCTAGATTCATTTATGCTGCTTTTGTCTTGACAATGAAAAGAGGCCATGAGCCATACATTTGTGTTGCCCTACAATAAGGTAGTACTTAAAATAAGTAGATGCTCAATAAACACTCATCAATGGATGGAGATGGGCAGAAAATACTCTGAGCTGAGAAAATGGACAGGAATGCTGATTGGGACCTGCTTAAAATGACTTTTTGGCCATGAAGCCTGGTTAATGATACTGTGACTTCTGTGATGCTCCTGCTTTGCTTTTTTTCCTCCTCATCATGTTCTGTATGTTTTTGGGAAGAGAGGCCAGCAGAGTTATTATACAGGTATCAAAGGTGCACAGTTCATTAATGAGAAAGCTCTATTTAAATAGCCTTAAAAGCAGCTGAGGCTATGGCTTGAAATCTCCTTGCCACTTGAGTTTGGTCCACTGCATAGATGAACAGTGCCACTTAATCAGTGTTATCAGAACAGAGCAGAATGTCCCTTATGATTCTACATTCAAATTTAGACCACTGTGACAATATCCCTGTAAGAAAGCTGGAGGGGCTTTCTTACTAATTCTGATGACAGAATTAGTGTCATTATGGGCAGGAGGTGGTGGGTGAGTGGAAGGGCCTCAAAAAGAAGAGAAAGGCACAAGGGAGAAAGAATGCAAAAGAAATGGTCCATTTTCAGAGGGCATAGGTATCAATATGAATTCTGGTACTCCAATGATTAGAGATTATGGAGAATATTTAGATAAAATAGATCCAACCAAAAATCTTTACAAAGGGCTTCAAAGTAGCTGCATAATTCCTGACATGACAGAGGGTGTTGGTGAAGTGACAAGAAATGAAAATAAGTTGACTCAGCTTTGCCAACTTTTTGGGAGGTTGGGTAGGGAGAGTGGGATAGCAAATCTCTAATACACATTTAAGGCTGAAGGAGAGAAAATGATCTATTTAAACCCTGGTTTGCTGCAAATTCAAACCCAGCAATGTGTCATTGAACAAATAAGTGGGATGTTGGAATATGGCATGAGATTTTTATAGTTCTGTGCTGAGTGGCTCATCTTTAGGTGCTTTGCTATATTCTGAGTTTAGTTCAGCACTATACCCTGTGATGGCAGTCATGAGAAGGTGCCAAGCTAGAAATGCAAGGCCAGCCAGGACAAAACCATAGCCTAGAGTAAGTGGTCTTTGGTCTCTGCTGTTGTTCATCCATGTGGGAAACAATTGCATAAATAAAGTAGAAAATAAGCAATTTTTCATGTTAAACTTATTTATACATTCTATCTCCTTTATCTCTGTCTTTCCTTAAAATATCAGCTTACAGGTACATAAAAAGGGCGTACTTCAAAAATAAAATCCTTTTTTAAAAAGGGTGTACAACTATGAACAACAATACAGATTGGTTCACAGCTATCCTAGACCTTTATAATCACATGAAAACTGCTCTCTTCAAAGATTCATTGTAGGAGGTTATATGCGTATTTCTGCAGAAGCAACGGTTTTAACAAATTATAACTGCTATTTAATAAGCTGCACTCAGCAGACTGTATGTATTTATCACATTCATCTTCATAAGGAAATGGTGAAGTAGGTGTTAAACATCTCTATTTACATATGAGCAAACTCAGTTCATAACTGGTTTGGAGTTAATAAGTACTAGAGCCAGGATCTAAATTCAGTTCTGTCTGTATCTAAATCCCGTTTTCCTCTTTCAACAAAATCTCTTTAGTGCTGGAATGGACTATGAGAAAGTAGTAAAGCTATTTTCTAGACCTTCTTCAACCATTTATTAGATGTATAAGCTTGAAACCATATAAGTTTTCTTCATCTTCATTGCTTCACCTGTAAAATGGAGGTAGAACAATATATACCCAAAGAAAAGAGACTAGATTAACTGATTTATTGAAGTATGTTTGATTTTTTAAAAGTAACTGAATATATCTAATCTTAAAGGAACAAAAGCCTTAAAACAAGAAGGCTTTCCAAGAAACATTCAACATGCAAACTTCTTTAAATTTATCAGTCCTCCTGGAGCTTTTGCCTGAATATCATGATTCTTAACATCAAACAAAAGATTCCAAAATCAACACAATAGGTTCATCTACATATGATGATTAAATATTGTGGGACTGCCTTCAAGATAAATGTATATGAAGCACAAAATGTTTGTTATACTACTTTTAACTCCAGAACGTCTATTTCTACATAGGTTACATAGAATTATATTAGGTAGAAAATAAAACCACAAGGCCATGGAGGTCTAGAGATATTTTTTTTTTAAATTAGACTCTACAAAATATGAGTGATCTTATACTTTCCTGGATTAAACTTAAGCCCATTATCCAAAGTGAGGCACCAAAAGAGCGGAAGAATGGGCTCCTCTTGTGGGAGTTGGACTATACATGAGATCATAGCTTCAGAACACTAGATTCTAGATCCCCCATCAATGGAGGAAAACAGATTAATAAATAGAAAAGACCAACGGTAGGAGGGGATGCTAAGAAAGAAGCTTGCCATAGATAAGAACCAACTGCCTAATTTTGATCAAATTATGCTTTTTGTTAACATGAGCATAAATGCAATGATATCGACTCCAAGTCAATGATTTATT
>NW_012150841.1:1782292-1785404 GCF_000956105.1 Propithecus coquereli
CCCTAAATGAAGCCAAAGTTTCATTCCTCTAAACAGTCGAATCAACAAATTTTTCTAGGGTACTATTCCAGGAGTTGTATGGTATAAAAAGTAGTAGAAGATGAGATCTCTATAACATTCATATCTCTATCATATATCACTTAGTGCACTACATTGACGTGTTTTTTTTGTTTAACCTCATGGATTGCAAGCTCTCCAAGAGATCCTGTCTAATTAATCTTCAATTCGCAATTCCTAGCACATTGTCTGACATATATGTATAAGGTTCTAAATAAATGCTTGTTGAACTATACTCTTGAAGGATCCAATCAATTCCCTTTATCCACATAACATGCTTTCACTAAAAACTTATTTTGCCAATCTGATGGTACAGTTGGATCATGGATCTACAATTACATTTAGACAGACTTAATGCAGCCATGCCTTTGATTTTTATGTGTACATGAAGTTACTTGATTTCTATGGGATATTTAGTTATTATGTAGGACAAAATAATTTTCAATGATCTCCCATGACATTTATTTATATAGGTTTATAACTTATATGTTTTCCTAAAGGCTTACATGCAGCTTGCATAATTAAGTATACTTTATGACCATCAGTGGAAAAATAAAAGGAGTTCAGGACACATTTTGCCATATGTAGGCCCATACTCAAGACATTTCCCATGAGTAGGAATTCCAAAAGCAGAATATCACAGCTTATTTTATACTCTCTCATTTTTCCTCTCTCCCAGTCTGATACTTTCTACTCCTCAAACCTTAGCCTCTTGCTCATTAGCTATACATTCATTCACTTTTCTTTTGAGTTCTATGAGAAAGAGCCAGGATTAAGTTTGTGATGTGCTTAATGTGAAAGTTACATGTTAGGGTACTATCAAGAATTAGCACCTGAACAGGGAGTAAGAGATGATTGACTTGGTGATTTAGGGCTATTCAAGGCACCAATATAAAATTCTCCCGCATATTCTGACAAGCTTTAACTGATTACCTACAATCCTGAGAAGTTGTTTCTGTGTTGAATAATGTTCATGTTCCTTCATTGAAAAGATGTAAATGCCAAGAAAATAAGTTAACATTGAAGACCCAATCAACATATTAGGCACAATCTAAAACAACCTCAAATTTTATATTGTTATTTAAAATTGAAAATCAGAAGTATTTACATGAAGTATAAAATAAAATTTACATGTTACTTTTACTAAGTCAGGAAATGTTCTTATTGACTTTTTAAATAATAGACTTTTAACACAGTAGGAATCAAATAATTGTGGCATTAATAGTTAATATCAAGATAGTCAATAATATTTGATGATTATTTTAACTACTCTAGATTTTATTAAGGAAGCTGATTTTAATAGATGTTATTTATGTAAATCGATTTTTAAATTTTAGGTGAGTGCCTATTTTGTACTTTAATATAACACATTTTACTCTTTCTGGAATATATATATATAAATGAGCAATGACTCCAAAAGTGCAGATGGTGGTTGTGGGAAGTGAGTGAGAATGGGCGATAAGAACAATTGAAGCATACTATAACTCTACTGGAAACGTGAGATACACCTGAGGAAAACTCAACCTGTCTCATCTAAGTCTAGTCATTATTTAAAGAAAATGTAGGTATACTTCTAAGACAAAGTAGAGCTGACAGTACTTACCATTCCACTTAATGTAAACATAATCCTGTTTAAATAACTATTTTTGTTTGGTTGGTTTTTATTTTGTAATGGCCTCACCAAAGTAATTGGTGCAATTCATTTATAACATATATTCATTCAATATATTTTGCAGATAGAATACTTTGGGCAAGGCATTTTCCCAAACACAGTTCAAAATACAAAAAATGAAAAATCTCAAGAAATTTCTGCTCTCACAAAATTTTAATCCAGACGATGAAGTCAGGGACAGGGAGTTAAGCCCATTCATAACTCTACCCAAGGCAGACTATGTTGAATTCTCTATGCATGCAACCTAAAGCCCAATGCAATAGCAGAAGCCCTAATGGCATGTGGTCTTTGGAGGTAGATCGTTCTTTCCATGAGTTTTGACAGAAGTGATTCAGTTATGGAAGAAGAAAAGCACTAGGCACGTTTGGATTCTAGGCAGTAGACTGGTGTGGCGGAAGAATAAGTAAGCATGGGAAGGAGAGAGAAATAAGACTGGGAATGTAGGTTGGACCATATCATAGACAACTTCAGAATGAGGTCACAGAAGGCAACAGGGAGCAAATTCAGGTTTCTCAAGAGAGCAGCAACACACTCAGAAGATTAATGTAGTAAAATAATTTGGTGGTATTTCTTTGATCAGGTCATGTTTTATTTAACTTTTTGGTACAACAATATTTGGAAAAATATTGTAAGGAAAATTTCGAAAATTGAATTATGAAGAGCATAACATTTTTATTTCTTTCATAGAAGGGTACTTAATGTCAAAACTCATGAAATGTTGAAGAGAAAGACATGGACTGACTGAAAATCACAAAAATTTCCTACACTTTATTCTATATGGTACCGACAATCTATACCAAAAGTGGAAGAAGAAAGATAAGTGTGGACAGTAAAGCAAGTCTGACATAAAAACTAAACACAATGGCACTTAAATGTATTAGAATTTTTGCTATGCATGTGGTTAGCATCATAATATTCAGTTAAGGATACTGTTCTTTCTACATTTGAGTAAAGAAGAAAATTATTATCTTGATAACAGTCGGTTATAAAATTCCTTACTTACAAAATATTACCATAGGACTTCTTAAAAAAACATTTATCACAGCTGTAATTAATTACATAACTTACAATTACCATGTAACCTCCTATGTTCTCACATTTAGCATATCTATATGAATAAACTTCATTCAAGGTTCATTAGCTAGAGAATAGCATTACATGCATGGAAAGTATTTTAATTTCGCTAATTTCACAAGTGATGCTAAATTAATCACCAAGTCAGAAGTTGCAAATGTTTCTGAATCTGTATGGTTGGAAGAGGGCATAGTTTATGTTTGGTTTCATATTTTATTTTATTTACCGTTTCTTTTGCTTAGTTTTGAGAAGCATTCCAAAATATATTTGCTTTAGCACTATAACTTTCCAGAAGAACTTTAATGACTT
>NW_012150841.1:1788354-1790138 GCF_000956105.1 Propithecus coquereli
TTTAAAATTATAGTATTTTCCCAATATTTAGATCAAATTATTGTGGAAATAAATTCAAGGGATCTATAAAAGGATATAAAAGGAACAAATCAGTATCCAATTCTGTGTGAATTGTCAAATAGCTTTAAATATATTCTAATAGCTAAAAACCAATGAACAAATAAGCCAAGTGATTCTAATAAAATAAAAGCATAGTGTTTTATTTAATATGCCTTTTTGTTTTTTCTAACTGCAGAATGGTAATTTCTTAACAGGAAAGAACATGTTAAATGGATAAGAATAGGCAATGTTTTCCAGTGATCAATATACAAATGCATGACATCCAGAGAATGCGACTACCTCTTTGAGTCTTCACTTCTTCGTTTCTATAACTAGGACACAAAAGCCTCTTTGATCAGGAAACAACAATAACTGTATGCTGTACTTGGGATGTGTTTATGGAGCAGATAAAATTCCTATTCTCAACAAGTTAATAACTTTCTTCTTTCTTGAGAGTGTTCAAACAGAAGCATAAACTGCCATAACCAATCTGTTAACTTAGAATTACAAAAGGAAGCATTTTAAATGCTTGAATAGTAATATTTCCTTTAAAAATTATGAGAAACTCAAACGATGCATAAAATTAACAAATAAAGCTTTCAAATATAATTCTTTATTATAATATTATGCCAAAGGCATTTGTATTTCAATGGTCTTTTTAAATAGCTATTTTCAATGTCTTATATGTAGCACTGAGGGGAAGATTCATTTTGAAGTAGTTGCACACTCATATATAAACACAAGCTACTTCTCTTTAGTAAAATCAAAACATACTTCCCAACAATGTATGTGTGTGTCAATATTACCAAGCTTCTCAAAAGGTGACTTATACAGGTACAGAGTGTGTTATTAAAAAAAAATTCTAGAGTCAGACAGATTTTATCATTTGCTACTACTTAATAGCTATTATATACACACACATATAAACACATATGTATATGAATACATTGCATACATTGCATAATAAACTGCACAGCCTATATATTCGTATGTATGTAATCCTTATACACATACATAAAACATATACACATGTTACATATGTGCATGTGTTACGTGTGTGTACGCTTAACATCAATCATGTTTTTATTCTACAATGTATAACAGAAGTCAGACACAACATGTACATCTGGTTCTTCTCACTAGATTTGTGATTCTAGGATAATATTCCCAAAGCAAGCTATTAAATTTACATTCCCATGATTTTAAAAATGGCTATTAGAAACACCAAAGTTCAATATAATTTAAGCATCATTTCCAGGCTTCCCAATGCTTCTAAAAAGCTCAGAAAGAAAACATCGTTATAGTTTTGGCTTTGCATTTAAGAGTTTTAAAGTCAACTTGGAGGGAATGGAATTATGTTGATAAGGCTCATGATTCACATTGAAGTAAAACTAATGGTGATTCAGATAATTTTTTTTTTTTTTTTGCCTCCAAGGGAAAATTACTCTAAATTCAGACTTGAGTGTTTAATACGTGTATCAAGTTAAAATACTTCTTCTAGACAAATCATAACTGCCAAAATGGTAAAACCATGCATAGAACTTTGGATATAAAATCAATACTCAGACATGGTATTCACAATAATTAATTATTAATTACAGCCAATGAACTTTAGCTCTTGAATATATAAATTCTATTTGCCTAAAGAAACATCTTGCAAGCATATTTTAAATAAGTGTGTTCTGCTTTGCAATTGACTATCAAATGTCACAATCAATGCAGGATAAAGTCCCTACTATCCTGGA
>NW_012150841.1:1790188-1796280 GCF_000956105.1 Propithecus coquereli
GTGTGTATGCACATCTGCATAGAAAAAATAGCAAAAAAAATAACAAAATATGTATCTGGGAGAGGAGATTTCAGGTAGTTTTAAAGTTTGTTCCTAATATGATTTCAATTTGTTTTTAAATTTTGTGTGTGTATGCACATCTGCATAGAAAAAATAGCAAAAAAAATAACAAAATATGTAA
Source organism: Propithecus coquereli (assembly GCF_000956105.1). Lineage (NCBI taxonomy): Eukaryota > Metazoa > Chordata > Mammalia > Primates > Indriidae > Propithecus > Propithecus coquereli. Next base: position 1,790,370 of record NW_012150841.1, read on the forward strand.
CCAACAAACAGGACTTCAAGAAGACAATAGATAATTTCAGGCAAACAAAGCTGAACCAAATTTTTCTTTAGCTTCATTTTCCAATCCAAATCTTTCCTTAATCATTACAGAATAAAAACTATAGCATGCCAAACATACCAAAGCATCATTTTAGCATTCCCTTGCAGAGATGTTATTGCCTCGCTCAACAAGCACAATAGAAGTTACCCTAGAAAGTAACTTCCAGGGCAGAGCAGGGATCTTGCCTGTTTTAGTCATACACTGTTTTCTTAGCACTTAGAAAGTCTGGTACATTATATTTATCAGTGAATATTTATTGAATGAATAAATGTTAAATAGGCTGCTTAGGAATCTGTTTCTAATCCAGGATTGTACAATGAAGACTTTCAGTTAATACTTGATTAAATGAATAAGTGCCTCTATAGCTCTAGAATGGTAAAGATACATTACACATAACATACTGTTGAGCAAAATTCTGATTTTGAATAATAATACAGCTGCTAATCTTGGCTGCTGAGCATAAATAATCTCTAGTTTTTGAAGCAGCACAGCCCTGGGTTCTGTAATCAACTCTGGCGTTAGTCAATAGGCACAAACAAGAGCTTGGGGTACGTGCTTTCCAACCCATCCCTGAATTTGCCTTGCTGGTAGCTGGCCAGGCACCTGTCTCAATCCTGCAAATAAGTCCTTGAATTGTCCTTTGGTGAACAAGTCTTTTCTATTTCCAGCCCCAATGTTCTAGAATCCTTGCAAGACACTCCAGACTGAGTTACAGCCCTACGCATTTTCATCTGTCTGCCTTTTACACTTCCTCTTTGACCTGTGGGAAAACAGCAGTTCTCCCCCTCTGAGGGGTCAAGATGCCTCTCCAGGCAGTTCCTCTTGGGAAGAATTTAAAACGACTCCAGCTATATATCAGGTAATACTATTGCATCAATGTGAAATGTCCTTATATTGAGAACTCTACTGTGGTTTAATAAGAAAATGTGCTTATTCTTGGGAAATACACACTAAAATATTTAAGGATAAAGAGGCATGATGTCTCTAACCTCTAGGCAAATGGTTCAGAAAAAACGTGTATGTGTGTGTACTGAGAAAGAGAGATATGGATAGAGTGAATGATAAAGCAAATGAGGCAACATATAAACAATTGCTGAATTTTGGTAGAATATATAGTAATCGTTTATGCTAGTCTTCTGTAGGCATCAAATAACACAGCATAATTATGTAATAAAATGTATTTTATGAATTATAAAAATATGTAATAAAAAATTAAAAAGTTACTAAAAACAATGACTACAGGCTGTTTCTTCAATATCTGTTCCCAGAGAAAAGGCTCACGATTCTTGGCTCTGTCAAGCTCTGTAAGTACAGATTGTTCTCAATGGAGCCTCCAATTCATGCCCCTCCATTTGAGGGCTGAGCTAGTCACAATCTCCCACCTTTGACTTTTTTTTTTTTTGCTGTGGGTCAGGCATCAGCTGTGAAGCTCCAGAAACTCCATATGTCACAGATGATGATCTCCAGATGGTCTCTCTAAAGCCCCAGGTTTTGTGTGAGAGGGAAGCTTGCTTTATCCTTCCCCCATAAAGATTCAGAGCACACTGATAGCCATATCCAAAGAAATTATTTAATTCCCAACAACCTGGCTTTTCCTACTTCTATTCTTTTATATCATTCAGGTAGAAGAGCTGTTGTCAAAACAAATTTAAAAATTGCCTTTGAAAGCTCTGCGGAAACTCTATCCCCTCACTTTAGAACGTGCAGATTTTATCATTCATCTTTTCCTTTTTGGCCTTTTAGACTTTCGCTGAAACTAAGTTGAAAGAGTCAGATTTAAATACCTGGTTACAGTAAAAATTCGTAACTCATGACCTCTAAGCAAAGAACAATAATTACTGATTTCTTTCTAGGATAAGTTAAATAAAAAACCATCATGGAAGCAAGATTTTATCTAAAGGTCATTTCTAGCACTAAGACTGAGGTATACATAGATTTCCTGTCTTTTGAAAGCTAGGTTTTGCTGTATATTGTAGCTTCCAATTTTACTCAGGAGGAAGCAGATTCTAGCATAGTGGTTATCAAAATGTTTTTGTCTCATTACTCTCTTATAATCTTAAAAATCAGGGCTCCACAAGAGCTTTTGTGCGTGTGAGCTACATTTATAGGTCTATAACCTACTAGATGTTAAAAGTAAGAAATGTAAAATATTACTAATTTATTTAAGCAATAAACAATAAACCTATAACATGTTAACATAATTAACACTTTTAAAATATTTTCCCAAACAAAAAAATTACTGAGTAACATTAATTTACATATTTGTAAATCTTTTCAAATGTCCAATTTAATAAACACCTGGATTCTGCTTCTTCAATTTTTTGCATGTAACTTCTAGAAAATGCCACTGTACAATCATTAGAGAATGAGATTTAAAATGGTATTATTATGAATATAGTTTTAATCTCATAATCTTCCTTATAAAGATCTTTGGGCCTTCAGGGGTACCCAGATCATACTTTAAGAACCACTGATGTACAGAAGACCAACTACTTGCTTTGGCATGATAAGCCTGAGTTTGAATCCCAGCTTTTTCTCTAAATAGTTTTAAGGCCTCAGTGAAATTATTTACCCAGTCTGTGACTCGGTGTGTCATTTAGGAAATTGAGATAATCCTTCTTCACAGGGAATTAAATGAAATAACATAGATAAAACATCTCTCAACAGTTCAGCACAAAGCAGTTTGTACTCAGTGAAAATATAAACTTTCCTCTTTCCTTTCTTTCTGCAAACCTACTAGCATTGATAATTACACAGTTCATGTCTGTATAGATTGATTTGTGAACTTGGTAATGCAGTTTGCCTCTCTGTTTTTCAGTGTCCTCAGTGAGGGGAAAAAAAATCAGAAATTTGAATAGTTACCTTACAGAACAGCTATGATGACAAAATGAAATAATAGTTTTGAAGATGCTTTGAAAAAATAAAAGAGACATTAAAATGTAAGAAATGCACTTATTTTGGTAACAGAATGAAAAATGTTAATGAATGAGTTGTTTGCTACATAGACAAAATTCAACTCTAAAAGGTAAAATAAAAATAAGAATTATGATAAATTATTTTCTTAAAAAGCCAAGCTTTGAGTACTATAAATTTTCTGAACTCCTGATTTTATTGTCAAGCTATATAGCACACCTAAGGTAAAATACTTTTCTGGGGGTAAATGATGGTGCTGTGTTGTTCTTCCGACACTAGCTAACTTTCAGATTTGGGGCAAATCAGCCTCTTTGCACAGCAGTTTTCTTCTTTAAAATGACTTTTTTGAGGGTTAGATGCTCATCCTTTCAGCTCCCAACTGTATAATGCTATGATTCTTTTTCTGTAAAGTAATAACTGGATTTTTTTTAAAGAAAGGAGGTATTTGCAGTATTTTAGGATCATCTCGTCATTACACATATAAGCTCAATTTAATTGAGGGTCGCTGTGCATGGAGAAAGAGGGTGAGGTCTCTTGATAATGACCACCCTCCATATCCAGGAAAATAAAACAGTATTAGAGAAATTTACCAGGAGAAGAAATGGTTCCTATTTTATGGGGCTCATGATAGAATCTCTGTCCTTTAGCTCCATTTCTTTTCTCAATAGTCCAAAACCAATTTTATAACTCAGTTGTCTCCCTGCTAAATGTGCAGCCTGCTGCAGAGATGAGTTTGTGAACCTTAACCATACAAATTGGTATATCTAAAGAGTGCCCGCATACATTTGCAAGGATGTTTTTATAGTTGAAAGGAGATTTACTCAAGTTTGTTTTTCTTCCTTTTTCCTTTCTTGATGTAGACTTATAAGAACAATTAATGACAACAACAACAACACAAAAAAAAAATGAAGAAGGGAACATAGAGAAATTGAATTGGACTTAAAGAGCTGTGGTTTACACATGCAATTATATTAAAGTCTAGCATGCATCAATGTTGACTAAGTATGAGACAATGTCAGACTTTCCTATCTCATTAAAGTATTATTGAAAAGCTGCATCAATTCTTCATGAAGCCATTTGGAGTCGTCATCACACTGTGTTTTTAGTTTACTACCCATTAGGTAGCCTTGCTTAGCACTGGCCTAGGAATTAAACACCACAGGTTTCTTCAAAGAGTTCATAGAGTAAACAATATTTAAACATTAGAATGATACATTTTCTTCAAAGTGTTTTCTTTCTAGAGCACAGGAAACTCAGATCTATTGCTATGGACAGGGAACAACAGGCAATGGCAGCAATATAAATTCATGAACCTATCTATCTATTTTCCTACAGAAGAGACAGAATTGGGGAAAAAATGCCTGGCACACATACTGTAACATAGAGAATAAAAGAATCACACGTGTCTAAGTTCCAGCACACATATATATATTATTTTCCATATTTATATTGGTTTCTTGCTAAGACTTGGCATTTTGAAAAAAAAATAGAAGTTGGCTTCATATTAATACCATATAATATTTTCTTCTTTTTCAGAGAGGAGGCAAATCAGTGCACACTTTTATAACCCTGACAGGGAAATGTCCTGGGTGTCCTGTTAATTGAAATGGACAACTTCCTGGTCTCAAAAATCTGTCAGGTGGACTTGTTGCAGCAACATAATGCTAACCACAGGCACAGATGAAATGAGTCACATTCACAACATGCTGCTGGGTAAACCGATTTGGGGAGATGGAAATTACACATTGGAAAATAAACTGATGATCACAGAAACATACTTTAAAAAACTGCTAATTCATACTGATGAAGGATAGCCTTAGTATTGTCCTTCATTTGCATTCAAGGTCACAAAGCTGTTACTACAGAGGTCAAGGAAAAAGATAGTGGGCCTTCCGAATAATTTATTCTAGATTTGAAATGTCAGATCTTATATCAACTTGGACTGCAGTATTCATTCTCTTGCCATATAAATAGACACTACATTTGTTTCTCAAAATGAGGTTTTTGCATCAGCTCTCTGGGTAAGTGTCCTGTGGTGCAGTATATCACACAAAAGCAATTTGTAGAGGTGTGGAAAGAAAAAAATATAATGTATTTTTCATCACAGGAGGCATCTACTTGTTAAATGGGTTATGAAAATAAAAGCATTTTAATACATATAACAAGAATTGATTAGTATTTTGTTTGACTTCACTTACACATTCTACCCCTGGTTTCTCTAGTCAACAATTTCCTCTTTCTCTGACATTAAAAGAGTTAGTTAAAAAAAAAATTCTATAGGTTGTTTCCCGACTTCTGAATCCCTCATCCCAATATCATTTTGTCTAGCAAAGTTAAAACCAACTAACATAGTACCAACCAGGCAGATGAATCATAGAAAAAAATGTCTCTCATGTTGATTTCTCTTGATCATTACATCCATACTGAGAACAACTATGTTAGGTACACACTCTGAATTACAACGTTGCATTCGTTTCTAACTTTATGTCATATTTATTATAATTATGATATTAACCTATCACTGGATAGATCACTTTACATAATTATACTTTCTATAGGCCTTGCAATATAACTCTAGTACTGCTGATGGTAATTCAAACTGTTTACCTCATGGGGAACTTAATTTGGCTTCAAATTTCCACAATAGTGTTAAAGAAGAATCACAAAATTAAATTATTTTAGAGGGGCATTAACAGAATAGTAATTAATGAAATATTATGCATATATATTTATAGACTACAAGATCACATTGTACTGTCTTTATTGGACTGCATTTCTCTCATTAGATTGTCAGATCATAGCCAGCAAATCTCTCCCCTTGATAAAGCACAGGGGCTCAAAAACTGCTTGTTGATTGAATAAAGGAGAGAGGACATAGAGATATAAAATGGAGGTCTAGGCAATTCCTTAATTTAATGGACATGTGTCCTACTTTCAA
>NW_012150841.1:1797248-1800279 GCF_000956105.1 Propithecus coquereli
ATGCAGGGCCTTTATCAACCTAATCTCTTTTTATATTTCCAATTTCTTCTTCCAACATTGGCTCCCACCTCTTACACATTCTATGTTGAAGTCCCCTACCCACAGTGTGTTATGCCCTTCTACATTTCCTAGCTTAGTATCACACAAAGTGCTCACAAACCCCTCTTCATCTATCAGTTCTGGGGTAAATAAAATACTTTGAAAAAACCAATATAGCATTATCTCTTTGGTGAAATTTTCACTATATTTTTTGAACTATGCTAGTTAATATTTTTTTGTTCATCTATGTGCCTCAATTAGAGACTGTACCCCTACGTTGTGGTTATTTGTTTACATGCCTCATTATTTCATTAGATTGTGAGCTCATTGAAGACAAGGGCTATGATTATTTCAGTGTTCTTAACATTTAGCATAGTGCCTGATCCCAAATAATGCCTAACGTAAGTATAAAATGTAGATACTATTATTTCTAATATTCTCATCTCCTGATTAGAAGTCACATTTTTCTTAAATGGGAGCATCAACATATTATAAAGCAGGGAAGTTCCCAATTCTCAGCCGGTTGTCTTGAAGTTGTCTTTAGCACTGCCTTTGGAAATCTGGTGAAATATTATAGAGTCACTATACTTTTTCCCAGTTCCCATTGGGGATTTCAAATAGGTTGACGATCTTTAAAGCTGGTAATTTCAAAGGCAAGTGACGGACATAAGAGAACTGATATAGACACAATAAGCCCCTTCTCCATATCTAGGAGTAGATAATTAAATACACCAATGCTTTGCCTCTTCAAATGTCCAAAGTCATTATAGCTAGTATATAGTGAAATGGATTTATGGTGGCCTTTATCCACCATGCCACACCATCTTTCTAATAAAAACTAATAATTTTTCCAAGTATATGCCTCACTGGTAGCTATTTATTAAACTGGTACAAACTGAATGGGAGACCAAATGCAGATATTTAAATCCCAAGCATACAATAGGAACTTAACACAATCACCGTGTTGTCCCCATGACATCATTAGAAACAACTTTCATTCATTTTAAAAATCCACTTCAAATGAAGTTGCAGAAAGGATTGCTACTCACTTAATACTCATGGATTTTGTAATTGAGTTTTTCTCCTTTAAATGTATAAATATAACCAGCGGATAATATTTCTGACACTGGCGCCCTTAGTAAATAATTTAATTGATTCTAGTTCTGAAAAATTGACCTCTATGTAGTTTAAGTTGCTCTCCCTTCCCAAGTTATAAATAAAAATGCAACAATGGTTTTCAGTTGAAATATAATTACAACCACTACCACAGCAGTTGCACTGCGGACAGCTGTTTAAATAGGAACACTGTGACTCCAAAGGAAAACATAATGCTTATGGAAACACATTAGATGCAGCCTTAATTCTAGAAACAACAAGTATGAGATCAGAGCATTGAAGAGCCATGGACCTATTCTTCTTTTTAGCATTTATCTGGAGATAATGTATGAGATAATTCACTACACACACCCTGCCTCACACAGATGTTGTGATAGTGAAAAGACAGGAAATCTTTGATATAATTAGAGAGAAGGAACTTCTGTTTTTCACTTTTTGTTTCATTACACATTATATTTAGAAATAGTAACATAAAAATAATAGATCTCAGCTATACTAGTTGAATGTGCTTCAGTGAAGGAAGAGCTATCATCTGATCCAATTAATTTGGATTTAGGATAACCGCTTGATAAATTATTTTCCAGGAAGGGAGCCACCATGGCTCATTGCTCTTTGTTTTCATCTTAGATCTGCTGTAGGCTCATTGTGTGACCTTGGCAAAGTCATTTAACCTCTCCTTACCTCAGATTTTTCATTTGTAAAGTGTAGATAATCGTAGCCTACTTACCTTGGCAAAAATAAACACTAGCACAATATATTAAATAGGTATAAAGGTGAAAGCTTATTGATATAAAGGATAAACATGATGACATAAGAATATTACTATGTCATGCATATAAGCCTCTGAACAAATTGCTTTCATGTAGAACTGTTTCTGACAACTAGGTACTTTGGATTCATTTAAACAAACAGCTTCCATTATATTTACTTTGGTCCACTGGACACAGATATTCTGGCTGCATATCTTAATTGGATAAACGTATTTAATGCATGAACTCTTATTCTTCTGGATATTTTAGCTCTGACTCTTCTAGTTTAAACCATTACCAAAGAAGTAAGTGATAGAGACAGCAAAAATATCAGATAAAACAAATTGTCAAAGAGACAATATATGGTGTGAATTGATGTACACAGTACGCCCCCCAAAAAAAGCAAATGAAAAGAAATTGGTAACTTATTATTTGAAATAAAAGGGCAACATTATAAACATATTTAAATTGGATCAGGTTTATTTGGCATCAACTTAGAGAACATCTTTAGTTTTAAACCTTTTAACTTACACTTAATATGAAATTTTTAGAATATATTTTCAAAAAAAAATATTCTCACCATCAAATTGGTATTAACTGATCAACACTTAAGTGCACATATAGTAATAACATTCATCGGGTGTCAGGCAGGTGGGAGGGGGGATGAGGGGATGGGTATATTCACACCTAATGGGTGCAGTGTGTACCGTCTGGGGGATGAACATGCTTGAAGCTCTGCCTCGGATGGGGCAAAGGCAATTATATAATCTAAATATTTGTAACTCCGTAGGAAGCTTTGACATTCTTAATCAAGATCCCAGGTTTAAGAAAGAATATAGTAGAGAGTAGTTGGGTTGGCTTTGATAAGTGGAAGGTTCAAATATGGATGCCTCCCCTCCTGAGTTTCACATAAGGAAAGGCAGCAAAAGGTGTGGTCTTCATGAAGGAGGGCAGTGGGAAATTTGTCGTTACAAACAACTTGGTCCCTGTTATGAACACATAAGGAAACATCATTTTGAGAGGAGAGTTTGTTCAGAGTGAAATGGAGGAGTCCGCGGAAGCAATTAAAGGGAAGAAAGGACATGAGATGGATATGTGTGAGATACTTCCCATTTTTTAAATTTTCT
>NW_012150841.1:1801534-1803806 GCF_000956105.1 Propithecus coquereli
TTAAACATTTAATGAAAATGAACAACTCAGATTTTAAATTTGATGCAAGATCTCTAAATGGAACAATAATGTTCCAAGTAGTCTTGGAAGCATAAACATGTTTACAGCAAACCTGAAGATTCTAAAATTTTCACCACAATGTTTTTCCTATGAAAGAAAATTGTTCCTGAATAGTATTTTGTTTTTGAGGTAGCAGAGAAAATCGATTGATGAAGTTTTCATTCGACCCTTGCTATGTACTCCTGGCTGTGCTGGACACTGTGGGCACAGAAGACATGAGGGCTCTTGTCCAGAAGGACACTAGGTGGGAAAATAAGGATAGCAAAAACCAGGAGTGAACACTAGGAGACGGCCTTTGGAGCACCTTATGCATCCAACGTGCTGCTGAGGCCAGGACCCTGGGATTCCTTTCTTTCCCTCACTCTCTATATTAGGGAAATTTACTTACTCTACCTTCACGAAGTGGTCCAGATTTGATCACCCCTCCCCATTCCTACAGCCAGTATTATAGTCTGAATCACCTTCATCACTCCATTGAATGAACACTTCACTCTCTTTACTCTACTCTTCTCTCCCTATAGTCAGTATTCCACCGGAGAGCCAGAATAAGCTTCTCAAATACAAATTAGGGTCATAGTATTTCTCTGCTTAAAACATTTCAATGTCTTTCCATTGAAATTTGAATTAAATCCAACCACCTGTCATGGCTTATAGGCTCCTACATTCTCTGCTCTGCCTATTTCATCTAATAACTCTCCTCCTCCTTTCACTAAATCCAGCCATACTCTCCACCTGTCTGCCCCTAAAACAAACCAAGCTCATTCCTGCCTTAGAACATTTGCTAATGCTGAACCCATCTGCTTGGAACCTTCTTCCTTCACATATTCCAGAATGGTTGTGACTCTTCAGGTTTCAACTCAGAGGGCACCATCTCAGAGACCCCTTCCCTGTCCCTCCTATATAAATTAATCTTCTCCTCTCAAATCACTACTCCGTTTCTATCTTCATGTTTTTCCCCTCACCACAGTGCTCACTATGTAATATGCATGTTGGTGAAGTGTCAATTCCTTGAGGGCAGGGATCCTGGTTAATATATTTATTGGTTGTATCCCCAAGTGCCTCCTAAAACCAGTATTGGACACCTAAAAAGCATTTGTTAGTTGAATGTTGAATGCTTAAAGGAGGCCATTACCCATACACCTCTCATCCAGATACATCCTCAATCTCTGAAGCCATTTACTGCCAGAATTCACTTCTGTCTTTGATGAAATTTTTTGCACTGCGATTCTTTCATTACTTCTCTAATAAGAATTGAGCTACCAAATCTTCCGTTCCCTTTCTGCTCCCAAAGCCTTTACTTGACACCTCCCAGGAGATGAAAGTAGACAAACAGTAACAAAAAGAAGTACATGTATTATCTAGTTTCTCCCCTCTACTCCCAAATTAACCTTCCACTACCTTCTGAGTTCAGATGATCTGTTAACTTAAGGAAAAGATCAGGGTCCTTAGGAATATCAAGTTCCTGTAGTACTATTATCACTACATGATGGTTAAATGGCTTTGAGGACTGATCCAGGGAATGATCTCCTTATAATGGTAAAGAAGCTGACTTCAAAAAAATACAATAAACACATAAAACATGTTTTTTCTCCTCTGGAAAAATAGTTTCCATGTGTTAAATTCTAATTTTGAACTTGGACTGGAAAAAAATCATTCAATTTATTTCTGTCCAATTTTCATCTTGTCATAGTCTCTTTTCAATTCTAATTCTATTGATTTTTTAACCTCTCTTTCTATCGCACTAGGAAAATATTGAAAGAACAGGATAAAGAAACATTAACCTACAGTAATAGGAATGCCATAGTATTCACCTAGCTATAAAAAGAAACCCATAAAACCTCTGGTACAGACCTCAGACTCCACATAGCAGTATTGCATTCACCTCTTGGAAATATTATCAGAGCTTAGTATTGTGACTCCAGGAGAGTGGGAATCAGTGAGGGAAAAGTGCCATGAAAGGTAGAGGTTGCCTTCTCTGTACTAAACTCTAAGTATCTATGGAGTAAAGCACCAAATCTGGGTTAGGGAAAAAAATGGTAATAATAAAAAAGAAAGAAGAAGAAGATAATGAAACAAAGAACAGATGCAGGTTAAAGCATATGGAATTCAAAATGTTGAAAATCTAAACATTCAAATTCAATAAAAAAAGTATCAACTGGATTGACATTATATCATATAAAAACTTTGAGTTGTGAATTATTATTTATTTCAG
>NW_012150841.1:1806700-1809244 GCF_000956105.1 Propithecus coquereli
GAGACATCATACTCTCTTATGAATAAACTGTGCATTGAAGGAATTAATCACAATCATAATGTATTTCTCCATGAGCTTTGACATGGCTTATCATGGGAAAGCTGGAACTGGGCTGCAGGACACCCTCCTGTCCGCTACTATAATCAGACTTGCTAAGTAAGCTCTGAAGCTTTCTGAGACTATCTTTCTGGGAATATCTAATAATCCTATGTAGTTCCTTTCAGATAACCAAATATAAAATAAAATACATACAGAAATAAATAAAACAGATGGGACAAATGTCATTTCAGGGACTCTCAGAAGATGGCACCACATACTCATCCCTACTGATTGCCAAAAGATGAGAAAGCCAAACATACAGGCTTGTAATATCATTCTTAACAACATGACAAGTTTCTCAAAAAGAGCATCTGTTGCCTAGACCTCCTTTGTGGTCTCTGCCACTGCTGCCCTTTCTTTCTCCCTCATAGAACACTGCAATTGCAAGTTGTTATGGAAGCGACTCCTTACATAATAGTTACCCTTTGGCCCTGGCAACTTCAGTCATACGGGTGCCAACTGTTGGCAAATTGTTGCATTGGCTAGTTCTAACCAAGCATTCCCTTGATGACTCAGTCTAATACTTTAACTCCCAAGCTTTATATAAGTGATCTTCATACATGGTCACGAGTTGACCTGCCTGAGACAGAAAATCCTGAAAATAATGAATGCCATCAGTTCCTTTCCAAGCTAAAACGGAAATTAGCATTTCCAGTCAATTTCAAGATTTTTGTCTTCCCTATAAGAAGACCTTGAACAAGAAACCTGTCTAGGCTTTTTACCCACAGTCACATCTGGTTGTTAGGAGATAAGACATACGGTCTTTTGGCATCCCAAAAGGCACACCAGAGTCTTTCAGTGCAAATCAATTAGAGAAAAGAAATGGAGGCAAACTGAGCAGCTGTCCAAACCACAGTACTCCCCTGGGTATCTGATCCTAATCCGTGAGTGCTGAGGGGTTTTCATGGTGGTAAGGACAATTTGAAAATGTGGATTTGGACTGGGGCCCTCATGAAACATATACTTTCAATGTGAACAACTGTCAACTTGGAATGGCTTTTTAAACTAGTGAAAACTTTTGGAACTCTGGCCATTTTAATTCTCTTCTGGCATGGTCATTAGTAAACTGTATGGCCAATGCTTGTTCACTTGTCTTTTCAGTCCACAACCTCCATGTCTATGTAGGGACTATGTCTGCTTATTTTTAAGGAGCTTGTCTAGTATCTGATATATATTAATAATTATGCTATTATGTAAACAAAAATAATGATCATTTCTAAAGTGCTTCCTATTGTTTTACATATACTATTTAATTTAATACACGGTTAATGTGCAACAGCCCTGAGATAAACATTATTATTAGTCTGATTTTTCCTATAAGGAAACTAGATTAGTGAATTGAAATGACTTGTCTTATACCTAGAGCTATTAAAGGGAAAATCAGGATAGCAATCCAGGTTTGAGGGACCTTAAACTCCTATGTTTTTAATCTCCATGGGGGTATTCTTTCTATTAATGAACATCTGTATAATTGAATTTCATGATAAAAATAGAATACTATGTTAAAAATTATCATTAAGTGGATTCAGACATACTGTGAGTTTATTCATACTCCCTTTCAAAAGTCTACTGCTGGCCTCTAACACATGATGTTGGTTGTGACCCTTGAAACAACGTACTCTGCTGACTTCATGTATAGCTACAGCAAAACAAATCAGCATAGTCACATAGAAGGCTTATTTGCTAGGGCTTAAAGGACTATAAGAAAGTTTTTTTGCACCCACACTGTAAAGATCTCTTTATGAGATGCTATCTATCATGGTTTTCAAGTTACAGTATAGGAAACCCTAGTGTTTCATGGCGGTATTATGCAAGTTAAAATTCATGTTTTTGTGTAAATTCTGCTTTGAAAGTTTGTAATCATATATTATTCACCAAACCAGTGCCATTTAATGGAAAGGATTTTAAAGCTAGCTGTATTGATCTATCACGTGTAACCACGTAACCTAGGGCAAGGTACTGAACCTCTTTCCACTCCATTTGCTTTATCTAAATATGGAAATATTTTCCTGATAATGTCGTGAAATGAAATGAGATAAAGTAAAGGAAGCTGAGGCATATTAGACACTCAAAAATTATTGGTCGAGTCTTCTTATATCTGTATCCAAACTGTATTATTTTCACACTGTGTTTATGAACAATTATTACTATACTAATGAAATATAAAAAAACAATTACAACAAATCTCTCTTATCTTTAGCCCCAAGATAACAAAACAAAATAGCTTGAACGTAAGATATTTTACTGAAGTCTTATTCAAATTACTTATGCTAACTAAAATAGTTTACATAATTACTTATGCTAAAAAAACCCCAATAATATAATAAAAATGGCAAAATTTGTATAGAGCTTAATATTTCCCAGCACTGTTCTAAGTGCTTTATATGTGAATCATGGAATTGATCAGGAACATAAATGAAGTCAGTGAGAATTAGCTGAATTAGT
>NW_012150841.1:1810148-1811155 GCF_000956105.1 Propithecus coquereli
GGAGTTCGGAAAGATCTACAGTATAATGTAAACTATAGTCTTTTGTAATCAGAAATAAAGAAGCAACAATCCATCAATAGCACACATTAGATTTTCCTAGTACATTACTTACTTGACTTCATTGAATCTCTAAATCTAATTTTGCAGTGATGCTTTAAGCATGTGTCTTTTTATATTTACAAGAAATTAGAAAATCTATCTTGTAAGCTACAACATCACCATCATGAGTTTTAAATAACATATGTATGGCATTATTGCTAATATTGACTAGGACTGGGGGTGTTTGGCAAGCAGACATAAAAGTGGGAACTCAGGTGCACTAGAAGAGTAAAGATTGGAAAGTCATTAAGTGGAATGTTTCTTTTTGGGTCAGTGCTGCAAGAGTAATTTCCAAGACACTAGGTCCAGGAGATGTCATGTGATAGGAACAGTCAAATTTCCAGGCACCAATCATTGGGTCAGATGCACTATAATTTTTAAGGGGAAAAAATGGAATGGAGTGTTTGGTCTGAATATCCTGGCCAAATTCCAAGTTGAGTGATTGAAGATTGCTTTTCTCAAGTCCCCCCCCTGGAGTTTCTTTTGGATGCTGCACTCTCATTCAATTCCGTTCTTAAATGATTTTGCAGTATTGTTGTGATCTGTTAAACAACTGCTGTGTTCCACTCCAGTGGTGGGTAAAGTGATTTCTGTGCTCTGTATACTTCGCAACACACTCTATAGGAGTGAAAGGTGCATAAAGGTAAGATCCTGCTACTCATTTTGAAAGGAAGCTACGAAGTAATCTTAATACATATTTTTAAAACCCAATACTTTAGATTTCATGAAATCATTTTCCAAACCAAATAAGTGGTCAAGCTTTTTTTTTTTTTAATCTCCCATTTTTCTCATTCTGCCTTACTTGCCCTCCTTATCTAGTTTAACAACAATATAAAGATCCCAGAGGGCTGACTCACTGAATTTGAGATTCAAGGAATACACAGTCATTAAGCAAATGCAATGTGTTT
>NW_012150841.1:1812860-1830997 GCF_000956105.1 Propithecus coquereli
AGCACATGAAATAGGTGAACTGGTCATATAATGGTAATTTTTAGCTACTGAAAGGTTAAAACAGAATCTTCCTGGAATCCCTTTGCTGTAATTTTTACACTAGAATAGTATATGAATTAACATGAAGACAATAGTGGTTTTCAGCCTACCAAAAAAAAAAAAAAAAAAGGATCCCATGGGAAAACACATTGGAAGTGTGAACTTCCAGAATTCTTGGACAGGCATTGTTCAGTAATCTAATTTCTGTTGACAATGTGACTAAAATGATTTTTGTTTATTATTTGCAAGTAAAGATATCTGTGGGAATTTCAGCTGGCATTTCTTGGAGTGTCTGAGTATACAGACATTTGGCCAATAGACATGATATAAAAGATAAACCACTTGGTATAACAACAATAGAGACAAAGTAAAATTCACCTTTAGAGATAGAGAACTTTATATATTCAAAATGAAGAAGGGGTTAAGGCGGTTCTAAAAAGTGATTTTTTTAAGTACCATTTATGTTCCAAAAACAAGAGAGATATTTTGTTTCCAAAAAGTTTACCATTTTTAATCTTTCCAGTGTTTACCCGGAAAAAAAAAAACAGCACTCTACTTTCCATTTTGTTTGCAGCTGAATCACAGCTTAGTAATGGTGAATTAGTTTCGAATTACTTTAGAAATATACTGTCCTGTACTCTAACACACCCAATCCAATTTAATATAATCGGATCTAATATCAGTAATGTTTGCATTTATTTTCCACTCCATACATTTTGTATATTTCCATGAACCTCACTGATACATTTCAAATAGTCAGCAATTCTCAGTATGAAATATCCAGTTGTATAATCGAAATCCTGGCACCTATTAAGTGCAAGTGCTTATTTAAAATGTGTGGTGATTAGAACATTTTCTTTCAAATCACATCTTGTTGAAGTTAATGAATTCTTTGCAGGAACATTAGCCAGCTTCTACACTTTACTGATGATCCCTTCCCCTGTCCTCACTAACATTGAATACATTAATTACTGACAGTTACTGATTCCTGAATAATCTCTAATTCAGTGGACAAAAGTGCTTACACTGGACCCTGCATCACATATACCTATCCTCTCTGTAACTCACGAATTCAAATATTGAGTCTGGGATTAATTCAATTCTAGTTGCTATTAATCACATGTGTTCTGACAGACATACATTTCATCCAAAATGGACTATTTCTGCCAGGCTGGAGGGATTAGAAAAGGAAGGGCGATATAAATCAGAATTGAACTTGTCATTAGAGGGGCTGTCAGAAGCAGTTTATACTGTGGTTATCCTGGTTTTGATCAGAACCATTAGTCTCCCACTTTTAGACAAAAAATATAAAAACACATCAAAGATCTAGACTCTTTAAAAATAACCCTTAGAAAGTGGAACTATAAATACACAAAAGCATTTCCCTTACAAATCATATCATCGTGTTGCTTCCAAATCACTTGTGGTCCTTCTATGAAGGGTGTTAAAATGAAGGATCAAAATACTTATGATCACAATCAAGAGCATGCACTGCTCTTGAATCATGCTAATGTAGAAGAAAAACAGTAGATATGAATTTCCAAAAATACTTGCTGGATCAGAGCTTCCTACCCGAATATTTTATAATTTATTTCTTAGTCGATAGAACAAAGAACTACAATAAGCCATGTTCTGTCACATAGTCACAGAGTGTTGCTGCTCTAGAACTTTAATGTTACTAGCTAAGCATGAGACTATCTTATCATTACTCTTCATTGCACCCATTCCTCAATAAGCAATGAGTGTGACAGAAGGAAAATTTCTACCAATACTAAAATTCTATAGTTCTGTATGACAGCTTAGCCTACTTAATATTTCTGAGTACTCATTGTGTGACAGGAGATGTATTAAATGGTTTTATTGTCCAATAGCTGGTTTATTCTTAAGAATTGTCTCAGGAGGAAGCTCATGTTATTACGCCAACTTTGCAGAGAAGGTAGCTGGATTCAGAGAGTTTAAACAAATCAGTAGAGATCGCAAAGCTAAAAAATGCAGAGTCACAATTTGAATCAGTTTAGTCTACACTCTTAAACACTGTGCTAATGCTACGCCGCTTCCCAAGAGTTCCCAAACATCACATTGTTGTTTAGATGTATTGTTTCGGCAAATGTTGCTCAGTGTCTCCATGTGCAGGCCCTATGCTAGGTCCTGGGTATGCAGTTGACACAGCCGACATGACTTCATGCTCACAGTGCAGTGGCATGGACCAAACAGGCAGCACTTTTCCCCGGAGGAGAGACTTCAGATAAGGGTTGCACTGAGTTCACACATTTAGGATTATCTTCCAACAAGGGTGAATGAAATTTGTTTCTTAGTGAAATACTGACAGCTGTGCTCTTGTCCTAACCTTCCTTCAGCCAATTCAAAGGTCAGTAACTGTAGAATACCTCCATGCTTGGCCTTAATTTCAGTATTTTTCTTTCCCATAAGTAATGAAATAAAATTACTTCTAATCGAGAACAACACCAGGCAAACTATGAAGAGAGCAAGTGTCATTTGGGAGATTCTGGGATTCTGCTCCTTTTCCTTTTTGGGTTATTATAATTCTTCTCTTCCTTCCCAGAACTATCAAAACCTGTTCGGTGCAAAGACTTGATATGAGTCAATTTGTAACTTGTTTTGAATTTAAATCAACTTGGTCCTTCCTTGTTAGATGTGGACTGAAGGCAGTAAGCTTTTGTAAAGTCATTTTGGGTTATTAGGTGCACTGAGAGAGGGACAGAGGTGACTGTGGTGCCCCCTCAATTCTCTACGATTATTCTTTAAAGCAGTGGCTCCCTCTAACTCTCCTTTAGGCTACTGGCTGAGGGAATACTTTGAACACAGTGTCCTCTAAAAAACACAGTCTTCTCTTCCCCATGTGTTTCTTTGTCCTTACTGCCTTTTCTTCTCTTTCTCCTCATTCCCATCCATCCTCTCACTCTAACTCCACTTTTCTCTTCTCCATTTCTCTTTCCAAAACAGGGAAAGAGAAAGTGGAAAAGAAAGTGGAAAAGAAAGTGGAAAGAGACCAAATTAGGGTAAGAGAGAGTTTCTGGGAAGGAAGAATGCCCGTCAGGGCACAGTTCTCCTCTAATGTTCACTCGGAAACTCAAGAGAGCAAAGAGATGTCTGTCCATTCTCAAGATTGCTCACATACTACTTTAAGTATTTTAAAGCAAAATATTACCACCTTCCCTTAATGAATAAGTACTTAATACCAGAAGTCAAGAATGTAAGACAATTTAGCCAAAATAGAAAAGCCCGAGGCATTGGAAATAACACGATACATAAGTTTCTCTATATTTTGGTTGTCTCTCCTTTTTATTTTAAAGACTCCATGAAAATAACCGTAATATGAACAGAATCCTGTTGAGTTATCTATCTGGGTCCTCCTAAATGAAAACTGCCCACATTATTCTTAGGAATGACTCCCATGGGCCATGTTTTTGTTCCAAGAAAAGCTTTCCTGGCTATTGCTAAATAATATAGGATTGGCTTCTCACCACCCTAAATAAGAAAATCAAATTACTTTCCTGCCAATTTTGAATTTTAGTTGAGAAATATAGAGAGGTGAGCTACTGAGCTTCTGGGAGATTTAAAGAAATCTGGAGAACATATTCCAACCACCAGCTTGCTACAGTTGCTTTAGATCCCACTTTTTTTGAGATGTTAAAGGTTAATGCTTCCTTGGATTCTGTAGATTTCCCAGGGTCTTTTTTGATAAAATCACTGAGATTTATGCAAGCTCAAATGGTCTGTGACTTGCCATTGAAAGATTCTTAAGAATTCCTTAAGAATTCTTAATCTAAACTCTATGTTTTCCAAGTTTCTTTTAAAGCATTGCATTTCCCAGGCTACTTTTGTGAGTTTGTCTCTGTTCTTTATTGTCCTCATTTATTTGACCCATTTTCTGCATTTTTCCAACAAAGTTGACTAGGTAAAACAGATACATAGGACTCTATAGCATCCTCAAATCAGGCTGTTCTTGGGCTCATTCTACATAAACTGTTTGATGTGATCTTTAGAAACTTAACTCTTGATCAGGTAAGGTGTCAACGTGGTCTTTCTGAACTTTGAGGATCTTCAAGAATACCCTTTACTATTGGCATCAAAAACAACCATCAACGGAAGTTTCAAGCTCTTTACCAGGGTCTTAAGTAAATCTGAGAAAATAAGACAGAGACCTAGCAGAGTTTCCATTTCATGCTTTTCTCTAAATTGCTATTAACATAGTATAGCTGGTGTCAAAGGGAAAAGTTGCCCTTGCAAGATTTCCCTATAAAATCTTGAAACCAACCCTTCCTTTGAGTGGAAGTCAGTGCTTAGTAGCTTTTCCTTAAGCCAAAATCATGGCTATAAAGCTCATCAAGGGAGTCTCTTGAGAGCACCTGGATTTTGATATTGAACAGAAATACTCATTGAAAGGGTAATATTAATACCTGTTTTTATAGTTTACTTAATGCAGTGGTACACTAAAATATAAAAGTTTACAGCCTAAACTACCAAGATTTTTCAATCCTCTTCAAGTAAATGATATGAAAGTAAAAAGAGGTCAAATTACACCAATAATTACATCTGTACAACTTTCTGTAACAATCATGGAGAGAGATAGACCTGGATTATTAGTGAAACTGACATTATGGACAACGATAAGCTCAATCCAGAAACTGCAGAAAAGTTTTTGACTCTAAAGTGACTAATGTTACATAGACAAAAAAAAAGTATTTGTTTCTAACCAAAAGAATGGCATTTTCAATGTAAATTAAGACAACCCACAAATAATACCCCACCAATTAATTTGGGGATCACTTACATGTTTGGTGCCTTCTTATTTCTTTTTATTCTCCATCTGGTGAACCTCAGCAACAACTGCAGGAATTGGGAACAGAGTAAAAGGAGCCTGGGTAAAATCCTCCATTAGTTTTTCCCAGACTAATCTATTTTGGAGAACCAACAGATGTACGTATTTAATAGAAATTAATCTCTCTCTGTTATTCGGTCATACAATGCTTCATTCTAATACTGATTACACTGATGTTCTAAGATATGCTGGCAAAATGCTGCTGTAATACAATTTCTTTGCTGCTGGAAACGAAAGCTCTTGAGATTGCTCTTGCTTACATAGCTGCTTCAGGTGATTACATCTTTACACAGATGTTAATTAGTCTCAGGAGAAAGCTGCCCAAATCATCAGGTGAGTAGCATAATCTTGCACTGGATACCAAACAGTGCTTTAAAGGCTATTACGGATATTATTTCTCACCCCTGTTGAGATCTGAACTCCACTCTGATGAATTTAGGGCAGATAGCAAAAACTTATTAAATGGTAGCCAGCTACTCACCAAAATGGGTTTCTAAAAGTGGATATAGACGTTAGCTTTTAGTCTATTACAAAGTTTGGGCCTGGTTTCAATGAGGCCAAAGACACATAGCTATGCTTATAGGTTCTTGTTAAAACTTTAATCAGTGGTTCTCAGACTTCACTGTGCATTAAGCTCCCCCTGGGAGATTTTTAAAATCCTAATGTCCAGGTCTTGGCTCAGACCAATATAATCAGAATCTCGGGAGTGAAACCCAGGCGTCAGTATTTTTAAAACTCTCCAGGTGATTCCAGTGTACAGTCAAGGTTGAGAATTCCTGGCTTGCATATATTGCCCTGCGGTACTCAGCCTACAGACTGATGGGCTTCCGTGTAGCAATTACAGGTGGGATAGTCAATCTTGAAGAAACAAAATGAGGGCTCTCTGAAAAACTCCAAAGAAAACAAAAACCCTGCAGCATTAGGTATTGATGATAAGAAACATTAGTTTAAAAGATATTAACCACAAAACAAAGGATTCTCTCTAAGCAAAAATAAAGAAAGAAAGGAAAGAAGGAAAAAAAGAAAGAAAAGAAAATCAAAACATGATGCAATTTCTAAAGTAAGGTGAAAGAGTCGGATATAGCAACGGCTAGGCTATTCAGTGACTGTCTTATAAAGGAGTGGACTGCACAGACTTCCACTTGTTATTCTCTCCTCAAAAATGAAGAAACAGTGATAATATAAACAACTAATAGTTTATTGATCATGGCTGGTGCAATGAAAATGTTAAATACCTACCTTAGTTCTTTGTTAATGTTTTAAGACCCAGAAAGACTTTAGGTGGTTAAAACCTTACAGTAGATCATCAATATTAAAGATTGGGAAACAACACCTGGGAAAGACTAAATTACACTGGCAAGTTGATTGCAGAGTGAATCTGCTCAGGAGGAAATAAATACAGGGAAAATATATTGAATAGGAAGAAATTTGATGATGGCAATACCAAATAGAAATCATTTAGGAAAGTACACACATCGGAAGAGGTTATCAAGTTTTGTGTCATTTTATGAGCAAAAGAAATATTTATCTTTATTTGTTTTGCCACCAACCTACTACCAATCAGAGGAAAATGTTACATAATTCTTAAGAGTTTGTGTCGGCTCTATCTTTTTCTTTACCACAAACCCGGTGTTCTGAACATAGTAGGAACTTAGGAAAATATTTGTTAAATACAGGAATGAAGAAAAGCATCAGACCACAACTAATACTGGCTGAACTCAGAGAGTCTGGATATTTCAAAGCAATTATATGTTGTATAATATATAGGATATTGCCTTACTTTTTGAAAGGTATAGATTAAACTATATTAAATCGCTGTTTTTATAGGTCAAAGAGAGCCAAATATCAGGAGTTTCAGATGGTTCATATAGATATTTTTTGTTTCCCTTTTTTATTAAAAAAAAATTAAAACATAAATGAGCAGAGTATCTGTTAATTTGAAAGCTTTTCTTTCCAGAAGATAGATGTTATAGATGTGCAATTGCTTCTAGAAAAACAAAAATGGGGTCACAGTAGAACAACAGAATCTCTGAGTGGGAATCCTTGTCAGTAAGCAACATGGAAAACGGCAGTATAGGACCTAATGTCAAAGGCTTCCAATATTCAAGGATGGCTGATTTGATGCACTTGATTTCATCAAGAACATGGAAAATGATTATTCTAAAGGGAAAATACCAAACTCACAGAAATAAAAAATACCAGTATTTAAACATTATTGTCCTTCCTTGCAAGATATACTATGTCCAAATGATTATGCAGCTCAGTCAATATTTGAGCACACCTGCTTGTTCTGATAAGGAATATATTTTTCTCCTCATAATGTGTCCTTTCACAGATTGGGGTTTAGGATAATTTAGGCCTGACAGTTTCATATTCTGTTTTAGAAAGTAGAGAAATGTAATTCAGGCTTTAAATCATTAGATATAGAGCTATCAGAATGGATGAGTTGTGGGTTGATGCACAGGGATTTTATTAGCATAAAGTAGCCATGTTGTTGCTGACAAAAATATGTCATTGAACAAACGTGAAAGTTGGTAGAGAAAACAAATAGAGAATTTCTCTGCATTCATCATAGTACCATGAATTCTGAGGAATGATGCCTAACAGCAGTTTTCATATAAACTAAATAAGAATACACTATGCTATTTGCTTTCTTCCCACAAGCGTCCAACTGAATGGGCATGGGTGAGTTTCCATGTATTACATGCACACAACATCTATAGCTCTGCTACTTTACTTAATGCAACAACATGACAGCCAAGGATATTACCCAAGGCAGTCATAAACACTGAAGATGATTACTGAACTGAACTGCTTCATCCCACTGCACTGGTCTGTGTTCTGTATGTTTGAGTGGTATTTTTTTTTGGAGGGGAGGGGGGTAGTTCAAGTTGTACTGGATAACCCAGTTCCTTAGACCTATGTCTTTTAAACATTTTTGAAAAATTTTGACACATGGTGAGAAAACATTTTACAGCACACTTCCATACATACAACGCAAATATATTACAGTTTCACAAAGCTATACTAATCCTCACTGCATTTGATGTAACTTACAATTTTTATTTTTTTCTATTTTATTTTATTCATAATGCTGGTCATAAATAACTAATTTGTTTCCATGACTCATTAATAAGTCATCATCCGCTGTTTAACAAGCACTGTCTTAAGTTTTACTGTAATGGAATCTCATGGCACTGATAAACTAGAAGCCAAATAGTTTGAAAAAACCATATTTACCTTTACCTGTTGTCTTAAAGATGATGTTTTGAGAATTCTTTTAAATTATTGTATATAAAGGCCAATATGTTGGAGAGCTTAACCATCTTGCCCAGGGTCACAGGCAGGTACCTGGTAGAGCTAGGATTTAAGTCCAGGCAAATCACCTTTAAAACTCTTGAATATCCTAGTCCTCTACAATAACTTCCAGGGAGGTAATATTCATTATCTGGAATTTGTTACCTGCTATGTAGGACATATGTAAAGAAAGTGCTATACTTTTTTCTTTCACTATAAATGAGTCTTCCTGACTACTAGGGTGACGTTGAATTGGGGAAAGGGCAATGATATAAACAGGGCAACGACGTTGGTGAGGAGCCTGACACTCAACTTGCCCAGAGCCTCCAATCTACATTCTGAGACACAAAAACAAAAGTTCCAGAAAATAATGGCTAGTCATGTAATGATCCTCACTACAAAATTATGAGTCATTTTCTCAAACAGTAATCTGCACAGAGACAAATAAACTTGGCATAAACATACTTATCCATAAAAAATTGAGTACAATTTTGTAAAATCTATAAATGCACAGCTATCAACTTTATAAACAGCACCAAAAATTATGATATCATGAAAATTTGTTAGCCTAAGAAAGGGCTCAGAGAAACAGCAAGGCTGAATATCTGAATTTTTCTAATTGCTTTGAAAATCAAAATTATTTTTCTAAAATTTTCTAGTATAAAAATACCTGATCTCCAATTTTTTTTTAAAAAAGTGACACATTTTAATTGTATTCCTCATTTACATAAAATTATTCCAAATGACTAATTCTTTTCTTCTTTTAATTACAAACCAAAGTTTACTTTGATATATAAAATCCAAATGAAACAAAATTCGTTATCTAGGAGTTCACAATTTTTAAATCTCTGTATTAATCAACTGTAATATTTTTGACATTGGGTATAGTCCAAAGAGACATGATTCTCCATTACAAATTTTCTAAGGAAAAAAACCCAACAAGCTTGATACAGAGTATAAAGACTTTAAGCTAGTTATAAGGATGAGTTTCTGTAAGATATTGTGAAAATTCCTTCTCAGAAGATCTTTACAAAGCATGAATCTGCCTAGACTCAGGTAAGCACTACATAACTTCTTAGCGTTTCTTTTAATATTATGTTTTCCTTCAAATATTCCTTTAATTTTGATGGTTATTTAAGATATATTCAAGTGAGCTAAGTGGAATAAAAATCAAAATGGAGTAAAGAGTAAAATATCTCCTAATATTTGTGTCATTTTTATTCATAAATTATTAGGTAAGACTAAAAATGCTATTTTTTATGTAAAAAGAATAATACAATAAACAAGACCACATTGATGGAATTACTGTACCTTAAAAATAAAACAAAGATTCTTGTAAGACCACTTTAGCTTGTTTTTATTTCAGTGCTTTGTTCCTTCATGTATTCATCAAAGAAGCACTGTCCCTTGCTATTAATGTTTCTCTTTGATACGAGTGAGGTTGAGCTGCGGCATGCATACCATATTTCCCCCAATATTAGTTTGATACAGAAGTTGCATAGATGCTTGCATAACTAATAAAAGTGGCTGTTACTATGTATTTTCCTTCTTTATTACATTTTCAGAATCAAAAGGAGATAAGCTCTTACAGCAGCCATTGTTATCAATATCAAGGAGACACACAAAAGATATGTGAACAAAATGAAATTTGAGATGTCAATAGGAGACACATTGTTGTAGGAAGTTACCAGATAATTAAATTTAAGAAAGAGCCTAAATTTTAGACTTCTTATAATACAATGTGATATGGCAGACACAGATAAGAATTGGTACTTAAAAACACATGCAGATGTCGACTCACGTTGTCTTTTCTATAATAGAACAAATGGAACAAAGTAACTGTATAGAATGACATTGTAAACCAGATAGTCATGATTTAAATGTCAATGGATTTCTTGGGTTATAGTTTTTAAAGTCAGAAAAAAATTGCAATAATAGGAGAATTATGGCAAAAATATTTTATTATATTTAATATATTTATTATTTACCTTCTCCTCATCAGGAATTGTGACCTTTTTGAGGACAGAGGCCTCTGTCTTTTATTTGTTTGTGATACAGTGTCTGGTATATTGGAGACTCCCAGAAACAAGTGACCGGTTAGTACCTGCTAAACCCCCTCAGAGGTTGCTGGGAATGACAGTACTCACAGGCCATCTAACACTTTTACACGCACAAGCTCATGTTCGAGTAATATCCAATAATCCTTTTACTAATGGTACCCAAACCCAGACACTTATTTTCTGAAATTCAGTTTCTTCCACTTTCCTGTGAAATTTTCTAAGCTCTTCTATAATTTTTACGTGTCCTATTTATGATTCTTTAACAGGTCTATCTTCCCTCAGGCTCATAGTATCTCTCTGTTTCTTCCAGTGGCTGTATAAAATGAAGATTATATAGGCAAGGTGAAGATATCATGAGTGCATAGTGGGTATATTTTTGGTAACATCATCTGGTCCTGATTTTAAATACCATCTATAAGAGGATGCCTACTGTAGCAGTCAGGGGTGGTTACCTTCCCAATGCATCCTAGCTTTTTGCTGATGACAGAACCTCAGTCCAGGAAATTACTCACATTTGTCCTATCAGATTTATATAATATGCTTCCCTTTCACAAGGGATAGCATAGAGATGGGCATTTGATGTAGCTCTGGAGGAAGACATTGGAGAAATCTGTTGGCAGTTTTCTGGAAAAGATTTTTTTTCTCCAATCGGAAGAGAGAGCTAACTTTAAAAAGAACCCTGTTCTGCTGCACAATTCTCTTTCAGTTACTCTGCTTTCTCTGTTGCCAGGTGAGAACATGATTCTTGAGATTGCACAAACCCTGGCGGCACGGGAGATAGGCCAAGAGACACTCACAGAGACTGACCCAGGCCTTTGATATCAATTATCTGCTGAATAGACCCTGGGACTCTCTGGACTTAGATTTTAAAAAATAAACATAATAAAGAGACATAACAAATGTCAGTAATATTTAAGCAACTTTTAGTAAGGTACTCTTTAATTTGCTGTTGAGAGCATCTTACTTAACACAAATCTTAATTTGATATATCCATCCCAGTCATTTTCCTTGAGGTCCAGCCTGCCATATCTAACTGCCTATTTGACATCTCTTGGAAGTTCAGTAATAACCTCAAACCTAATATAATACACAAAATTTGTTTCCTTCTCCCTTACCTGATCCTGTTTGAGTCTTCCCTATCACAGTAAATGGCTTCATCAAGACGTTCAAGGCAAAACCCTAAGACGATTATTTTGATTATTCCTTCTCTCTTATTCCTTATATTCAATCCACCAATATGTCATGTAGGTTCTACTTTTAAAATATGTCTAAAGTCTATTAACTTCTCATCATTATATACCCATGAGCTTAATCAAAACTACCAACTGTGGTAGCTACCTCACCTGGATGACCACAATAATTTCCTTCTGGCCTCTCTGCCTGTACTCTTGACACCTAAATATTCTCTACAAATATTTGTGGATGCTGCCACCTCTTACAACTACTATCTTATTTCTCTATTTTTTTTCCTGTATTTAAGAGCCTCAAATTTGTAATTTATATCCACTGTTTCGATTAATTCTTTACCTACTTCCTGACTTTTAATAATATGAGCTTTTTATTTTCACCATCTTACTAAAGTTTTTCCTTTGTAAGATTTCGAGGACAGTTTTCTTACCAAACCTGATGGAAGCTTCTCTCTCTTTATTTCTTTACTATCTTCAGTACATTTGATTCTATGGACTGCCTCTTACATCTGGAAGTTATTTCCTTCCTTGGTTTCTCTGATCTTTCACAAGCTCCTAATTTTTCCCTAGCCTACTGAGGCACAGCCTATTAGATTATTTAAGTGTGGCTACCTTGGGCTGTTGCCTCAACAAAAGTCGACATCGTGCAAAACACTGAGACCAGCATCTTCTTGTTTCTCTTTTTAAGCACTGCTTCACTCTTCAGGAGGGTGAGATATGCTCTCTACCCTCTGTCCCCAAGTCCTAATGCCTTCGACCTTCTGGCACCTAACTTTCTCAGGTGCTACCCATTTACTTTAAGACTTCTGGCTATGGCCAGGAACTGGGGAGACTCTACAATGAGTAACAGTCTGAGAATTTTAGCATAGTTTCCTAAATTAGTTTGTCTTCCTTTTAAAAGAGCCAAATTGACTACACTATATGTGAGAAGGAAATTTTACTGATTTCAATTAATCTTCTTTGTCTTACTAAACTACTATCGAAGATCGTAACAAGCAGGGAAATTTTAAACATTAAAAGATCTGAATAATTTACAAACTAGGTAACAAATCCTTGAATCTTTGAATTAGTCAAGCAGTCATACTAGATTTTGTTGACAAGTATATAATCAATAAAAACAATGTTTCTAAAGATTAATAAATAAATAAATATTCTCTACAGAAACTGGGATGAATTTTCACAATAGTCAATTATATTGTGGCCTTTCCCTGTTGAAACCCCTCCAATGACTTCCCATTATGCTAGATCGAAATCCATACCCTACCATTTTTCACAAGGCTCTGAATGATTTGGTTTCCATTTAAATCTCTGACTTCTTATCTCTGAGCATGTCCTTTCACTCACTCAGCACTGACCTCTGTCACTGTGTCAGGTTAGTCCTTATATCTGCAATGCTTTTGCAGGAAACACTGTCAGGACTCTTTCCTTCACTGCCTTTAGGGTTTTACATAAAGTCACTTTCTCAATGAGCTCATCTATGAACAAGCTAAGTAAATTTCACATTCATGTACACGTTAAATGCTCATTTTTTCCTTGGCACATACCACTAACATAATTTACATTATATATACATATATATATCTTGTTTATTGTCTATTTCTACAATATAATGTAAGCTCCATGATGCCAGGGATTTGGTCTATTTTTCTCACTCTTGTAGTCCCCAGCATCAAGTATAATGCCTAATACATCATACATATTTAAAAAATATTTGTTGTAGGAGTGAATTAATAAGCAACCAACTAAATTAAGGATGGTGACAAGTCTGATCTCTTGACCACATAGAATAGTCCCCAGAACAGTAAGTGTTGGTTGAATAGATGAGTAGTTTATAAGAGAAGGGAGAACATCCCTTCGTAGTTCCATTATCCTTTTCACCTGAAATGATAGCTTATGGGCTGGCTTTTGTTGAGGCGTTTTGCATCTATGTTCATGAGAGAGATATTGGTCTGTAGTTTTCTTTTCTTGTATTGTCTTTGGCTGGTTTCAGTATTAGCATAATGCTGGCTTCATAAAAAGAGTTAGAAAGTATTCCCTCTGCTTCTGTCTTCTGGAAGAGCTTGTAGAGAACTGGTATACTCTCTGTAGTAAATGTTGGGTAAAATTCACTGGTGAACCCATCTGGGCCTGATGTAGGCTGGCTTTTTAGGGTTTATTTTATATGTCCTTTTTTTGAGAGAGAGAGAGAGAGAGAGAGAGTGTGTGTGTTTCATTCCTTTGCCCCAGGTAGAGTGCAGTAGCAAAGTGAATATCAAATGGTAACTGTGCATGCAGAGTACTGTGACCTCAAGTAAGGTTTTATATCCCAAAAAAGAAGGGAGCAGGTACGTTCCTAGTCCTTCTCATAAAAAAGAGAGAGAGACAGAAGTATCAGGGACAGGTCATGTATAGCCTTTTGGGTTCTAGTAAGGACCTTATATACTGATTGCCATAAGGATATATTGATAATTAAATGATATAAAGAGAGCTGAGTAAAAAAAAATGAGCATACATTCATTGATTCAGCCTGAAACTTTGTGATTCTTTTTTTTTTTTTTTTTTTTTCTATATCAGGAAAGAGTCTAACTAATGTTCTGGGCATAGCCTATAAGGGTCTTTGCCCAACATGTGGCCTCGTGAGCCCATTAGAGCATTCCTTCTATGTGAAAGATGTATTTTTTTGTCTAGAATAAAAAGCACCACTTCAAATAAAAATAAAATTGATGAATGCCTATTTTGTTTGGAGGGGACACAGACTCATTAAAAGAAATGTTCATCATGCTCAGAAAAGGCTGCCTCCACATTTGTTCTCGTCTCAATGGCACGATGCCCTCACGGTGTTTGTTGAGGAATGCTTCCTCGTGTATAAACTGGCTCTAAAGACAGTTCCAAAAATGCAGTAACAAAATGTTTTAAACAATGGAAGCATTTCTGAAATCTAAGGTGACTACAGTGAAGGACAGTGCTCATTTGGATATATATTTCAGTATATGAGCCTTTTTTAAAAAAAAAAAGTTTTATTATTTCATGGTCATGCTTCATAAAATTTTAGTATTTTTAGAATCTGCATTGTGACAATTTTTAATAAGAAATACCAGAAACATTGCGGCAGTTTTCCACCTATTTTCTGAGACTGACAATGCTGATGATATTTTTGGAAAGAAGAAAGATACGTATCTAATCCTTCACATGTATATGGAGAACAACATTACGGTCCAAAATTCCATTACGGAGACACATATAAACAGATAGATATTCTGTTTCACGAACTAAATTTCACTGTCCGTGCTGAATAAATGAATGATTTACATTCCATGAGCTAAAATATGTAGTTTCAGAATATGAATGGAAAGGCTTTCTTAATGTGGAAGAGTGATTTTTCCCCCATCAGGAGAAATCTGAATTTCATTATAGATAAACAAGAATTGTTAGTATTAGAAAGTAAATAACCTTTACTTTGTAGATGTAATTATTAATTAATAAATATTTTTAATTTTTAATTTTTTAACAATAAATTAAAGACAAAGGAAATTTTCAGCCACTACATGTGTTAGCTAAAATATTGCAAAAATTGTAACTATGAAAGAAATTATCACTATTTCTTTAGAAAAATCTATGACTTGGAAAAGAATTTTTGGAAAATCCAATAGATTTCCTTAAACTATCATGTTCTAAGGCATCAGAGATCTACAAACTAAATGGTATATGAGATATATATATAAAGAAATAGAATAAATGATATCAAGGAAAATTCAAGTTTATGATAAACACAAAGATTATTTTTATAAGGTCAGATTTATGCACATAAATCATTTTCCCTATTCATGCTATTTGGATTCTATATAAAGAGAACATTTGACAACTAAAATAAACTTGAAGCATATTGATCCTAAATCAGTTTAAAAAGTCTTATTCAAGACTCTAAATTATAAAACTAAATTATAAAACTAAATTATAAAACAGAATTTCCTTACATTTACACCCAGAAGTTAACCAGCAGTATATAAAAAGTTCCAATATGTTTAGCGTTAAAAGTCCTTAAACAACATAAAGAATTTATTATCGTGTCTTCTACTTGGAATATGCCCATTGATACAAACGAGGTTCCTGAGGAATGGTGACCAAGTGACTCTAGTCTATCCCTGGAGGAATGCTTTCTTGGATGTTATCAGAGAGTGTTCATTTCTCCTACTATATAACATTGAAATAACCACTGAACCCAAAGGATTAATCTGGTCATTCTATGTACTCAGCTATGATCTTGAGGGGGAGCTGTTTTAGAAAAAGAATATATTCCTCTAAAAGATTTTTTTTTGGACTCTCCCTTGCTCAATATGAATGTAATAAGGAACTCATAAAATAACTTATCACCTAAAAATTGTGATATTGTAAGTATGGTTTCAATACTTATCTATAAATATATGAGAGTTAGGAAATAATACAATGGTGTATTTCTCCATTGTCAGGCAGAATTGTATTTAAATTTTTCACGTAAGATAAATAACTGTCTTTTAAAAAATATTCAAGAACATATTTTAGCATTCTCCTCTCACAGTATCATGTCATCCATCATCCTTTTCTACAATTTTAGCAAATTTCTCTCTTTTTGGTCCTCAGTGTACAATGTTTCTTGTAATGGTATTTATTTATTTTAAATCCACATTTGATGTTTCTTTTTTTTCTCATTTTAGCATCTTGGAACTTCATTCTTTTCTTACAAGGTTATGTCACAAACAATAAATAACTATGGTTTTGTTCTTTTTATCTTTCTTTTAATTATTTTTCAGTTGTAGGATCGAAATTTGAACACAGGTCTCTAAGAAAGTTATCATACCCAGGATTGTTTTTGTTATGTTTCTATATGAATACCTTAGAATAATGGTTATTTTTAATAGTATCATATTGCTAATTTGTCAGTTATGATGAACCAAAAACTCCATCTAGTTTTCTGTATATTTGATAGCAAATTTTAATTCATCTTTATCAGTGTCTTTCTTCCATGAATATAAACTTTTAATACATTTCTATTAAATTTCATCTTTATTGTTTTCTAATTTATAGCCATATTAATAAATAGAAACATTAGCTTTAAGAAGTAAGTAGAATGGGAATACTGTGATGGTTATATTCCATTGTATTGCTACGGTGCTCTGAATTTTTAATTATATTCATGAATTCTGTCCAGGGTATAAGAAACCATCACAGGTATACGAAGGGTTATAATTGTTTTGTGAAATTTTTTAATCTATTAATAATATAAGAGGTAGTAAATTGACTTATACAGATTTCTTAGTAATTGTCTTTGTAGTAAATCTCTTTCTAGAAGCTCTTAAATTTTTGTACTAGGTAAAAGCACATTCTTGTTAAATATATGTTTTCTGCATTTTGGTGAAACCCTGGTTGTAAATATTTAAGTGTGAAAAATTGTTATCCTTGGATTCAATGAACTAAAAGGACACTATCATCAATGGAATATTGACTAAAGACCAGATTTGTTACTACCATATCTTTATGTATCAAATGTTTGAAATTTTAATGATGTCAAAGAGGTGCCCTTTTGACAGCTAGTTAAGTGGACTGAAATATAGAAATGTTACATAGCCCTGATCAAATGATCATCTAAACTCTTACATTTCCATTCCTCTTAATAGCAACTTCAAATATGTAATCTTTGTGTTCTTCTAAGATTATCCTTCTAGTTCTGGAACCATTGTTAGATTTAACCTATCGCATTTTCAAGAGCACATCCAGACATTTAGATGTGTACACATGTACATACCTATCATGCTAACTGATATCCTGGAACAATGCAAAAAATTTATAATCAATTTAGTAGCTAAATCTTTATATCATCTTTGTGCCAAGTACACATAGTAAGTATAGAATGGTTAAGCTACAGATCCTGGAAAAGATTGCTAATTGGAGTAAGCTCTTGCCAGATAGTTTATTATCATTGACAACTTCATACGGAAGATTTATTTTGATGTGTCAGAAAAGAACACTTATTCACTGGAAAATGTAATTAAGAAAAATCACAGGATAAGAAAAGATGTCTTTTAGGCCTGAGCTATGGGGTATTTTATTCCATAATGGCCATACTGGAGCCACTCTGGTATTACTTGTGCCTAGCTATATGGATTAGATTTCCCAGGCAATTCATCTTATCTACTATGTAAATTTATTCATTTCTTTGTCCCTTCCACTTAAGAAAATGGAAAGCCTTAAAAGAGCTAAAATAAATGGATCAGATTAATTTTAGTGCAAGGACCAGGGAAGAACAGGAGATAAGGACAGATGGATAAAAACCTAAGTTTGGGGAACCTCATCAAGCAAGTTTCCATGTAAAGATAACTGATGATTAAGCGCTGGTCACACAAATTTGAAGCGTCACTTCAAAGGTTTGGGGTAACAAAATCATTCGAGAAATTCACACAAGGATGTGAGGTGATACCATTGTCAATTTATTAAGCCCAGGTTTTCACAGTAGTCTTTGGAAGCTGCCAAATAGAGTTTGAGATAACTCAACACAGACATTGACCCTTCCTGTCCTAAGACTGTTTGAATGTTGGCAGCACTCCATTTTATCCTTTGCTTTTGTTTCTTGATAATAGAATGGAAAAGAGGATGTTTTCCATTTTAAAATCTCTCTAAACAACTATTTTCTTTTTTTTTTTCTTTTATTTCAGCATATTATGGGGGTACAGATGTTTAGGTTACGTATGTTGCCCTTGG
>NW_012150841.1:1831401-1848347 GCF_000956105.1 Propithecus coquereli
ACTGAGAATCCAGAGATGAAACCATCTGCATATGGTAATCTAATCTTTGACAAAGCTGACAAAAACATACACTGGGGAAAAGAATCTCTTTTCAATAAACAACTATTTTCAATGGAAGACGAACCATTTTTCCTGAGTGGAATTTCTAGAGTTAAGAGGGATTTTAGAAACTTACAGCTTCTGTTATGTCTCAACATAAATACTAATAGATATTCCTTTAGACTTTCATTTTACTGAAAATTAAAGGTGATGAAGAATTATGGGTCATTTTCCCAGGATGATTTTCTAATTTCTTGCTCCTTATGCCACAGATTAGCCTAGTAGTGAGGCTTAGGTAAAATCAATAAATGCTTACAGGTCTTCATTTTGAATTTGTCAATTTTTCTTCACTTTGAATGGAGAATTTTAACCATGTGAAGATCGTTCTGTTTGTTTTTCCACCTCTAACAATCATTTTTTAAGTTAAACAGAATTGATGGGGCTTCTTCTGAAGGCTGCTAAGATCTCCTTGAAGTCCAAATAATAGATAAATAAGACATACTTTCTTATTTGGGCCTTATTCCCTGGGTTATCCGCACACCGAGCCCTCCACCCCTAGGTACAGATGCCACTTGTTCTTTCCACCTGCCCAAATTTAATGAACAGAAAATAAAGAGAAATAGTAAAATATTAAATACTAAAATGCAAATACAAAGAAATATTGTTTGTGTCCTAATGTCTGGGCTAAAAGTAATAAAATTTGCATAGTGCCTAGTAGATATTTAATAAATATTTGGTAAATTAAGTAAACAACTGTTAAGAGTAAAGGCAGTAAATTGCTCAATTGGCTCACTTGAACAGTTGATGCTGAACTTTTTGAAAGACACAAAAGGTAGAATTCTTTAGAAAGTGGAGTGCAGTAAAGCCTTGAGTGGTGAGACTCATTAGTTCTCTCTGCATTTCATTCACTGATGCTCAATGAATTAACCTTCGTGTTCACTATCTCTGCTTAACTATATCCTCTACACATCTGCTTTCTAAATAGACATGTAACTACATAGTTATCTACACATTTTAAAAGAACTGAGTTATAAACCAGTTCTTCTGAGTTATAAACATAGTTATTAATGAGCATCTTTTCTATTTAATAACTAGTTCCATGCTGCTTGGCTCCCCATACTTGAGATCATTTTGCCTCTCCCTGTCTAACTGTATGTGGCATCTCTTCCCTCCATTTCCTTTTCCTCTGCTCAGGAGAATACTATTTGTTATAACCCCTTTCTCTGTGTTTTAGAAAAATATCTTGCCCTCTCTTTTAATTTCTCATTTATTTATTATCAAATTTTCTTTCCTTTAGCATCGCTATTCCAAGAAAATAAATAATTTAAAAATATTTTATCTAATTGATTTAATTTTTATATACATATAGTATCACTTTCTACTATTCTTCACTTCAAATGTCTAGTTTTACAAATCACATGATTTGACTATAATTTTGTGGTTTCCAGAAAACTCAATCTGTACATTATTTATAGCATTGTTTCTGTGTGAAAATGTATTGTGAGTCCCAAATGAAATACAAATGAAAGTTTTGAAACACAATCCAATTGAAGTTAGTGCCTGCCTATACTTTAATTAAATGTAACCTTTAAAGCTAGCTGAAAACGAAAGATTTTTTGAGTTATAAAAGAATTCTTACAGATTTAGAAAACAATTTAAATT
Organism: Propithecus coquereli; assembly: GCF_000956105.1. Lineage (NCBI taxonomy): Eukaryota > Metazoa > Chordata > Mammalia > Primates > Indriidae > Propithecus > Propithecus coquereli. The sequence goes on from NW_012150841.1 coordinate 1,833,103, forward strand.
ATTCCAATCTTTTCAGGACATATTTATTTTATAAAGTAAATTAATCTACAAACCTAAGATTTTGACCATTTTTCCTGTTTTAGACCCTGTCTCCATGGAGCCTGCCATGTGGGAAGCAAGAATTAATTTTATGGGTCAGACATTCTCTGTAGTTTTTCTGTTAGAACTAATGTTGCTTTTTGTTCTCTTTCAGTGCCTGAGGTAATAACAACATCTGTCTTTTCAGGGTTCAGAAGATAGTTCTTTATCCCCTAACTCTCACTTAAGTGTATACTTTAAGTAACTTTAGAGTTTGGAATATCAATTGGCAAACAATGTCTAACTTGTTTGCACTAGAAATAAAGCTGTGAGAACATTCTCTTATTAAGATTAGATTCTATAGAAATGTTCATTTATGAAAACATGGGGAAATCCCAGCCCAAAACATTCAACTTAGTTGTGCCAATAAAGTATCTTTTGAAAGTAAGAGACCACAACTAAAGGACATGGGGAACACTGTAGCGGGGGAAGGGCATGCCTTTAACCCCCACTTGGGTGAGGCAAAGACATAAAGTGTAACTATAATGTTTGTACCCTCGCAATACCCTGAAATAAAAAAAAAAAAAGAAAGTAAGATATCCATAGGAGTTGTCTCAGTGGAAACCATAACAAAAGGACAGGTTGGAATTCTTAAAGAAGTGGTGTTTATTAGAAATATCAAATGTTAAAAGATAGATTTGTTATTTAGAACACTTTGTAAAACTAAAGATTGAAATGTGAAAATAATGAATTGTACAAATTATGAATTTAATACCTTTTACTATTATAGAGATCATTCATTTTGGCAACTTTGGGAAGCTTTTAAATTAACAGACATCCATATTCTTGACATCTTTAATTAACAATAAATATTGAAATTTTAATTTCAAAATGTTTAAGACTCATTAGAGGGAAAATAAAATGAACAGTCTAAAATGCTTTGTGCAGTCTTAGAAAATATAAATATGTAGAAAAAAACTGAAATCCAAATTTAATTTAATTTCAATGTTTTTCTTTTCTTTTTTTTTTCTTTCAAAATTTTAAGGGGGTACAAATGTTTTTGTCACATGGATAGCTTTTAGAATTCTTAAGTCAGGGCTAACAGTGTGCCGATCACCCGAATAGTGTTTCAATGTTTGCATTTTTTATATCAATTTTATGTCTATAGTTTTATATTTTCCTATCAGTTATTTTCTCGCTCTCATGTTGTAGATCGGTGGTTCGTAAGCTTTGGAGTGCATTGTAATCACCTGATATGCATATTTAAAATGCTGTTTCTAGGGCCCACCCCCAAAGATTCTGAATCAGGTCTGCCATGGAACCCAGGAATATGTATTTTTGTGGGTTGGCTTTAGACCACATTTTCAGATGTTGTTCAAAATATTTAGAAAATAGAAGATGAAATTTTTCCTAAAAGACATAAAAGTAGAAGAAAACAAAAAAGAAATATTTTAAGATCTGCATAGTAATAATCACACTGCCAGAACATTAGGCACCTGCCCTTCATTATAAAATGATTGAAATATCCATCATCCATTGTTCTGTGACAATTATTTCCTAGAAAACTAAAGTGCTATTCATACTGGGTGTATGATTTTCCGGAACCATTTTATGTTAATAAGGAAATTGTGACAATTAAAAAAAAAGTTTCAACATTAACAGCTGTGGTCCTCCCCTGTAGTATCTTACTGCAAGAGATGGGAGAAACTTCTAGTATTGAAATAATTCACTTCCAAAAGACAAAGAACTTGTGATTCAGTATAACATAAGCTTACAGGGCAGATTTATTTAATAAGTAGGTTAATTTATAGGAATGTATAGTTGGTTTATTTCTGTATATTTTTAGTATTGGTGAAACACTGTAGCAAACTTCCTCAGTGGAAAAAGAAATCTAAGATGTTCATAGTGAAATAAAGTCTTCAATACAGAGCTTTACACTGTAATATTATTATTTATTTTGTATACTATGAGAGGAATGTGAAAGGCAATTCTTTAGAAATCCAAAACTTCAGTAGCATGGGGCTCCAAATAAAGATCACTGAGATAATCTAATCACCTCCAATTTACTTCATAGAATTGTGTTTATGCCTAATAAAAGTATGTTATAAATGACTTAGACCAAAGAAATAATTTGGTTGGTTAATGAAGAGTCTAAAAATGATAATTGAATTTGATGGAATTCATTAGTTAAGACATTCAAGCAGATACTTTACAATCCCAATTATGTACTGTAACATATGTAATAGTTACTATGTGATATATGTATTTCACTATTGAATTAGGCCTATATGAAAGAATGAGACACAGTAGGACATGAAGAAACATCAGTCTGAGAAAAATTCTGCTCTCCTCCCGTCCCCCACCCAATACTCTTGCTAAAATATCATCTGTGCAGCAGGCCACAAAAGCACAGAGGCAGATGCCATGGCATATTCTTTCAGAATGCAAGGCTGCTCAAGATCATCTACAGATAATGAACCATGACAACTTTGGATTTGATGGAGTACAAAACGAGAGCAGGAGAAAGCAAACATGTTATGCAAGTGGCCAGTGCCCCACCAACTAAACCAGCACTGCAAAAACACTAACACTAGTAAATGTCTCAGAAGATGTGACAAACACTAATTTTCCTTTAATATCACACACATTTTTTAAAGAGATATATTTTTTTAACCTTCTACACAAATACATTTTCCTCCCACATATCACAAGACGTAAATGGGGAAGGGGAGTTGATCATCAACAAAATCTATAAAAAAATTTGTTTTTTCCAAATACCTTAATCAGACAGTTCCACTGCAATTTCCAGGAATGAAGCAAAAGACAAGTAAACAGTCTTCCAATCTGAGTCCAGGTGCTTGTCGTTCAAGGTCTTGCTAGTTCTCCTGTCTCCCCTTGAGATAGAGAGAATAATAGAAAGAATCCATGAAAATGCAGACCTGCAACTCTACACATGCCTTCACTATTGACTGGGTATAGACTTCTGCTTACGCAGCCCATTCATTATTCACATCCTGCTTTACCTTCCTAGATTCCTGGTTGTGCTGGATGCTCCAGGCTAAGAGCCAATAAGTATGAATCATGCTGACATTTTGAAAAAATGTAGAAGAATAAATGTTTCAAAAAAGCAACTTTTTCATATTCTTCTGACATCTCCTGTTCAATGGCATTGGTCTATAGAGGAGAAATAGCATGTGCTGCCACAGAAGGCACCCAGTGGAATTACCAACAGCAGGGAATTATCTCTAAGCAATTCACACTTTGTTTTGCTAACAAGACTCCATGATAGGATACTGGAGCGCTATCCTTCTCTGGCAATGTTCCCCCACCTTTTTAAAATTATTGAAAAGCTAACTGAGTCTATTTTCATTTGTGAATCTCTCTGTAAGCAACAGCAGCTGCAGCAGCGCTAATAAAAAGGAAAGACATTGCTATTTACCTAGGAAGGGCATTGAAATACTGCACATACAAAAGCATTTGAGTTGTAGGGGAGCTCTATCAAATATTTTAATAGTTCCTTTTCTTCCTGGCTTTCTTTGTTCTTTCCTCCTCCCTCCCTTTATACTTCCTTTTATATTCTTTTCTCTTTTTTGTTTTTATGTTCTTTCTTCCTTTTTTGTAACTATTTCTGTTCTGTTTAGTACACTCCCCGTTGCATTTATCTATTCTTTGATACAAAGCTGAAAAATAATTTTTCCCCATATTTCTACATAGCAACCTACTATGTTATACTTGAGGATTTGAAGTAATCATTTTAGAATATCAAATCTCAAAAAGCTGAGTAATAAAGCAGCATCATTCTTTTACAAATGCAATCACATAGGTAGGTAGAATTCAAGTTATCAGCTGAATCTTACACTACCAGTTAAGAATTGAGGCTTTGCATAGCAGAATGTATATCAAAACATCATGTTGTACACCATAAATTTACACAGTTTGTCATTTGTCAATTAAAGTAAATTAATTTTTAAAGAAAGAGTAGAAGCTTTGCAGATTCATGTAGCTCTGATATTAATCAGATCATTCTACATTCTACTCGCTTTACAGTTTAGTTTTCAAGTCTCTGGAGGAAGCTGACATGGTAACACACTGTTATTCGAGGATTCAAGTTTTCCTACTACAAGATAAATGAATATATAATCCCCTATAGCTTTCATTATATTCTGAATAGAATTTTATAGCTCCTCTGCAGTAAATAAGGAGTTCTATTTGCCAGCTAATGGACTGGAATCATTCTGACATGAATCCACACAGGAAAAACAGAGGGTTTATAGGGTTTGGGAAAACGTTGTTCCTTAATTTAAAGGAATAGATGCTACATAAGAAAGTTTTATTCCCTGAGTGGCTTCTGAGCTACGTTTTACCTGTCTGAGATAGACAAGGGATAGTTGACTGCAACTCAGGCTGTTTCTAATTACTTGTTTATTGTCTATGATTGACTCAATGAATATTAATTGAGTATCTATTTTGGATCTTTTTTGGAGGGGCAAGTCTTGGAGATGAAAAAGAGGAAGGATAGAGTACATGCCTGTGAAAAAATTGAGGAGCCAGATATGAAAATAAAATAAAATATTACTATAAATTGATAAGTGCCATGGTGGAGATTTAGGATATATTAATACTAGACACTGAACAAAGATTCTTTCCGGCCTCAAAAAGAATTCTAATTTCTCACTCAGAAAGAAGTAGAAAACACTATCAACACTGTGTGTTTGTACAAATGCATGTGTGTCCTTGAGAATATTGGGCAAAAGGTGACCAAACAATAGCGTCCTGAGCTATTGCTACCTGGGATTATTTAATGGTTTGCAGCACAATTGCGGCTTTTCACAAATGGATCCTTTGTCAACAATCATTGCAAGCATAAAGTGGCTTTCCCCACTAGAAAGCATTTAAAACCTTTCTCCTATGGCTATAAGTCCGAGAAAGTATCTGATTCCTCAGAGAGGATGGCCAACAGAATCAGATTCTACATGTTAGAGAAAATGCATGAGTTAGCAATATACACTCATTTTACAAGCTGAATAGCAAAGACTAAAAACCATCTGTCATTGGGACTATAAGCCTACAAGCAAGCAGTAGACTTCCCGCAGAGTCTGGGGCAGGAACCGTGTGTAACATAGATTAAAAAATACAGATTATTAATCCACTCATGATTAATAAAATGTGGTATATGTATACCATGGAGTACTATTCTGCCATAAAAAATGGTGACCCAATATCTTTTATAACAACCTGGATGGAACTGGAGACCATCCTCCTAAGTATTGAAACAATGGAAAAACAAACACCACATGTACTCACAATTAAATTGGAACTAATTGATCAACACTCATGTGCACATATGGTAGTAAAATACAACAGAAATCAAACAGGTGGGAGGGGGAAGGAGGAGATGGGTAAATTCACACCTAACGGGTACAATGCACATTATCTGGGGGATGGACACACCTATAACTTTGACTCAAACTTTACAAAAGTAATTCATGTAACCAAAACATTCGTACCCCCGTAACATTCTCAAATAATAGTAATAAAAAAAACCACGCTATCATTAACACCACTCCTGGTCTTAGTGAATGCATTCTAACAAAACAAATCTGGTAAAACTGAAACAAAATCATTCTGAAAAAAAATTAAAAATACAGATTAAACTAGAATCATTTGTTCAGCCCCATGGTTTAAAGGATATTACTAGCTCCCACCAAAACCTACTTTGCCATGTTTGCATAAAACTAGGTGTTTTTAACTGAAGACATCTTCGATGCTTATAAATTCATTCTTTAATTCTCTCAGAAGTGATTTCCTAAATGCCTGGTCTGTGCCAGGTGGGCTGCAAAGCAGTGAAAGTACACTGACAAAGGAGAGAAACAACTACCTCTGCCCTCCCTTCACCTTGTTCCACAGAATTTGCAGTCTGATAAAAGAGACAGAGGATAAATACACACATACAAGGAGTGTATGTCTTTACATAATTGAAATTGTAGTAAGTTTCCAAAAGGACAGGTAAAGATGCTAGGAAAGTGAGGGCAAAGGAACCTCATCCAGAATTGGCTTTCCTGCAGAAATCACATTTAGGTTAATTATTGAAAAATGAGCAGGAATTAGTTGAGTTTGGAGGCGGGGTGGGATAAGGTAGGTAGTGTCCAAGGTGGGAACAATATGTGTGTAAAGCCTTGAAGCAGGAAGGAGCTTTATATGCCTGATAAACATTAAAAACAAAGTTCAATGTGGTTGGAATATAGTGAGTTTAGAGAAACATGAAGGGCGATGAAGCTGGATCGCCCGTTCCCATCTGCTGAGGGGTCTAGCCAAGGAGGAACACAAGAGCTGCTGAGGGAACTAATCCCTTTTGTCGTTCTTTGAAGGATGGATTGGGATGGAGATGGAAATAAATGGATGAAGAAAATGTAGTATATACATATATACCATAAAGCACTATTCAGCCACAAAAACAAACGAAATAATGTCTTTTGCAGCAACTTGAATGGAACTGGAGGCCATTATCCTAAGTAAAATAACTCGGGAAGAGAGAAATAAATGCCACATGTTCTCACGTATAAGTGGGAGCTAAGCTGTGGATACACAAGGGATACATAGAGTGGCGCAGTGGACACTGGAGACTTAAATGGGGGAGGGTGAAAATGGTTGAGGGATGAAAAATTATCTATTGGGTACAATGTACACTATTCAGGTGATAGGAACACTAAAAGCCCAGACTTCACCACTGTACAATATATACATGTAACAGAATTCAACTTGTACCTCTAAATCTATTGAAATTTTTTAACAAAGAAAAATACTAAGACAGTGGATGTGAAGTGTTCTCACAACAAAAACGATAACTATGTGAGGCAATGCATATGTTAATCAGCAAGATTTAGTCATTTTACAGTGTATGTAGACTTCAAAACATCATATATGTAAATACATAGAATTTTATCTGTCAATTTAAAAAATAAACAGTCTGTAGAGTCATAGCTTATTGAAAAGGCCCAAATATAACCAGACTGGACAAAGCAAAGGTCTGAAAAATAGAAGGTGAAGAGGCTAACTTGAAAGCAGAAGATATTTGGCCTAACATACTTCTCTTAGACTTGAAGATCTATCATAATTGAGTAAGACTCAATCATTTTCAACATAGTCTCTTGATGTTTTCATAAAACTCTGAATCCTTTAGTTATTATCAATTTAATCATAGATACAGATAGTGGACTGTCTGGCACCCTTGATTTGGTAGTGTGACTTATGGGACTGTAACATAAACCAAAAACACGTATTTCAAATTTCCTAATACTAAGTGATTATATCTTTATGGCATACAAATGAATCCATAAAAACTCATGAACAAAATAAAAAGTGAAAATGAGTTAGGAATATTAATGAATTTTTCACAGTGAGAGGTTTCTTAACTTATCAATTATTTTCTCCTAATGAACATATGTACCATAAATTTTATTGGATTAGATATAAATTGGTTTAATATATCAAACAGCTTAAATAATTTAGAGGAATATGCTTAACATGTTTTCTCCCAAGAGAAACTGCCAAAATTATTTGCTTACGATGCCCTTACTTTTGACTTATGTATGTTCATGTTTTCCATAGCATAATTTTTAAAAGGCTAATTTTAATAATGCTTTAATATGAAAATTAACTTTATAGTAGTCAACGTAGGTTAAGAAGATTCAGTGATCTTTGGCAAAGAAAATATGAACGATTAGTTTATGATGCAGCGTGACTTCAGGTTTTTGACCTTATGTATAAGCAAATCATACACAACGTACCAGTGAATTATTCAAGCCATGAAAATTTAAAGAATAATTACACTGGGACATTTTTTGTGTCAAGATGTCCTATTAGATATTTGCATAAGAAGAATCTTATTTGCAAAGGACAAAGGCAAAAAGTGAAGGAGAAAGTAGACGAGCTAGGCTTTTACCTGTACTATTCAATTGATTTTTGTCACCAGTTAAAGAGATAATTTAGGATTAAATATTTTTAAATTATATCGGAAACATAGAAAGCAAAAATCCCTTTACGAATTATTTATTTCTTGGTTCCATTACCTATTAATGGGGACTATAATTCCAAGAAGTCTGTGAACCCCTTGAAATATTATGTAAACTTGTGTTTATGCATTTGTGCATTTTCACCAGATTCTCAAAAGGGGTCAGAGATTCCTCTCCTTAAAAACAATGCTCAGAAATGAAAATTTACTTGGCCAAAATCTCACACCTTATTAGCAGCAGTATCATTCATATCTTTTGATTCTCAATCTAGTCAGTGAAAAGTGCCCTTTTCATTATAGAATACATATTGCCTCTGCTATAATATGTATTCCATGTCATACCATTGCAGCACTCTACTTGTCTCTGAAATTACAAAATTAAAAGAGTATGAAAACAGATTTTTGTTTTATTATTAAAATTAGAATTTGTTTGATTTATTTCTTTAGCAAAAATGTTGGGAACAAAATCCTACCATTTTATTCAATGTGAGATGAAAGACATAAGACACTTTATATAATTTTTCTTTGAGAATTGATCAGTAAAGGTGAGTTTGAAAAGCCTGACTTTCTTGTCTGATTTAATCCAGGAAACAATGCATCTACTCTCTTTTTTTCATTGCTAAAATCTCAATACAGACTAAGCCGTGAATTTTAATAACCTGTTTTTGTTCAACTGATTGCCTTCAGATTCCTTTGTTTAGTGAGGACAAATAAATGTATTTTCTTCTTCTGCAAATTTATTTTCAAGAGGTTTGGACTTCTCTGTAAGATAAATTTAGTTAGGAAAGGAATTTATTCTAAAGATTTGCTAGAACTAGACATCATGAGAGAGGAATTTTTAATGCATATGATCTATTGAATAGTGGAGAGTGGTATACTAGTTACTAGATAATTAATAACAGCATCACTAGCAAAAGTCAACCATTGAGGAAATTTAGGTAAATTTTGCTCTGAAGTACAGGAAAATCTTTGGGAGAATAAATTAGGGAAAAGGATGCAAGCATTAAAATGAAAAGTCTCTCTCTTTCTCTCTCTCCACACACACACACACACACACACACATATATATATATATTTTTTTTTTTTTTTTTTTTTTTTTTTGAGACAAAGTCTTGCTCTGCTGCCTGGGCTAGAGTGAGTGCCTTGGCGTCAGCCTCGCTCACAGCAACCTCGAACTCCTGAGCTCAAGCAATCCTCCTGCCTCAGCCTCCCGAGTAGCTGAGACTACAGGCACGCGGCACCATGCCCGGCTAATTTTTTCTATATATGTTTTTAGTTGTCCAGATAATTTCTTTCTATTTTTAGTAGAGACAGGGGTCTCGTTCTTGCTCAGGCTGGTCTCGAACTCCTGAGCTCAAACGATCCACCCGCCTCGGCCTCCCAGAGTGCTAGGATTACAGGCGTGAGCCACCGCGCCCGGCCCACATATATTTTTAATATATGCGTTTCAAGGGACTAAAGTTAGAGCAATTGATTTCATGCCACTATCTGGGTCAGTTACAACCCCCAATTTAACAGTAATTCCGAATTCAATAAACCAAGGAATTAAAAGTTTACCCTGCACAGCAATCAGTTGCTCAAATTGTAGTAGACTTTCTGACATGTGCGAGTGGAGAATGGAAGGAGAAAGAGCAGCAAATTGAGGGCAAGGTTAGAAATCTAGAGAAATACAACATTAGAACCAGAAGAACATTGACATCTTCTTTTATTTTCTTTAGTTTCTTGTTTCAAAAGGTATCCTGTTAATAACTTTTCCCATAAAGCATAACTTATTAATGTTTATGCTATTTATTACATTTAAACTCTTACATAGCTTGAAACAATGTTTATATTGCTATTATGATATATATATAGCAATTATCATTTTACTATAAATTCAATTTAAGAAATAAGTGGAATCTTATACAAAAATCTTTTGAGTGATATTTACAGTAAAGAACTGAATTGCTCTTTTAACAACTTGCAGATTTTTAAAATATTAATAGATTTATTAAAAACTATTAGTTCTCGGTTGTCATTCGGTTCTTAAAGAACATATAATTATGATATATTGAAGTGTACATCATTGTAATGATTGTTATTTATAGTTTTGTTCTCGCATGTCTTTTTTCCTTACCTTGCCTGTGAATCTCCTGAGGGCAAGCCTGAGTCCCCTCTCTCTCTTGTCCTGTGTCTCTCCCTTCTTCCCTCCTTTATATCAACATATATTTATTGGGTTTCTACCTATGGCAAGAACTTTTGTAAAGTCTGGTGTTAGAGAGGCAAACAAGACAGATAGAGTCCATGCCTTCATGTTGCTTAAGTTCTTGTACAATTCAATGAACACTGTGTAAGTATTAATATATGCTACATTCAATACTGATGCCAATGTTGGAATGCCAAACACAAAAATAAAGGTATGATCAAAAGTAACACATAGTATATATTCTAGAAAATGTATTCCAAAATACAGGAAATTTTTTTAAAAAGATGTAAAGTTTCACAGAATTGTAGTTAATTATGAAAAATTAAGTACAATAAAGAAGGGAGAGTATACTGATGTGGGTTGAATGGCTATGTACTATTAATAATATCAAGTAAATAAATTCAAGTGTTTTTCATTTAAATAAGTACTAAAGAAACCAGGTTTAAGATGTTTATAGTTAAGTTACAGTAAATATTTTTATAATTTACAGAAGGGGCTATATACTTTAATGAGAAAAAAAGATGCAATGAAAATATAAATGAAGCAAATTATAATAAATTTAAAATTTTACTTTATGGTTTAAGAGTTTATCTTGAACAAAGTATTTGGCATGTCCTATATTTTTACATTACACTGTCAGTTTCAGAGGAACCCAGATACAAGAAAACCCAGACATAGCAAGTACAATGCTGTAGGCTAAGAAAGCTTCTACTGAAATAGCTTGTTTGTTTACCAATGACAACCAAAAGCTTTTAACTCTAAATTTGATAAATTATCTATCTTTTTCAAAATGACATATATTCTAGGTATGATTTAGGCAAGGACAAGATAACATAAGTAAAAGACAACAGTGTCAATCCCAATTGGGCAGCTAAATAAACGTTTATCTGTTTCTTAAATCAGATGTAAAAGTACATAATTTAATCCTGTGATTAAAGCTGCTTAAGAATCACTAACATTTTGAGTCCATCAATTATATAAAAGAACGGGCATCTAGGAAATTTTTTAGGTCCTAGAATTATGTTATATTTCTAAAAACATTGTATACTAAAAACAGCCACTCAGAAAAATGAAGTTGGAAATTTTATAAAGTTTAATACCAAGCCCAATTAATGACTGGACCACTTATTTATGCTATAATACATAGATAAAATTTTAGAACAATATGTAAAATTTAAAAAAGGCAAACTACTTTTATTATTTTCATGTTCTTTGAAATATGTACAGATGAATCAATGAAATATGTTTACTTTGAAAATTTTTGGAACTTTACTCACTGCAAAGTAAGAAAAAATACAAAATTATATACAACTACTATATTAGAATATACCTATTTCAATCTGAGGCATTGTACTTAATAGAGTTTCTTGTATAAAGAGGTAAATAAATAATCAGAATTTCCTGGTTGAGAATCTTGGGTGATCAAGTCACCTCGTGAGGTCTTTGATCTGCAAACCTCAGATTTCTAGTGTATTGCTAAAGGCTATCAGTGGAGGATCATTTCTCATATCCTTACTACCCCGTGAGAAAGATAATACTATTATTTCCATTTTAAAAATTAAGAAGCTCAGGAATAGAATGATTATGTAACCTGCTCAAGGTCACACTAAAAGGAAGAAATTGAGCTGAGATTGGAACCTTGGCTATGAGGCTTCAGGGCCGTCCTTTTAGACTTATCTCTGTTCTACTTATTGGTGTATGGCTGAAAATCATTTTTATAACACTGCTGAGTTAGTATAGGATATACAATGAGACTGATGACTTGTTTTAATTTAGGCAAACATCTTTACACTTTTTATTCAAACTCAAGATGCTTTAAACTAAAACAAACTCCCATAATCTTGTTTTCTTTCTTTCTCATTTGGTCATGTGTTCATTTATTTTAAGTAGGGTTTATTGGAGGTTAACAACAGAAACCCACAAATACAAATAACAGTTTCTTATGGGGTCATCTTTGCTTCCTTCCCTCTTTCTATAATTAGGCACAAGTTCAATCAATTCTTTCTTCTATGTCTCCAGTAGCAACTTGCTTTTATCTCTCCATTTCTACTGTTAATACATTGAGATCACTGACTCAAGTCTTTCTCCCTTTATACTTAGATACTGTAACAAACTGCAAAATAGTCTTCTACTTCTAATCCATCCTGAACACTAATATTAGATTAATTTTCCTAAAATTGAGTACATAACCATTCCCATTATTAGGAGAGAAGGTACTATCAAAAAGAATAATAGACATTGAATCCAAGGCCATTACTTACAAACTTCCTCCATGAAGACAATCTTGATCCTCTGCCAAGGCATTTTTCGTAATGTACCCAGTGAAAACGCAAAGCTAAAAATGCAAGACTGGTAAGTTATGTCACTCCCCCACTTAAAATCTTCAGTGGCTCACCTTTACTCTGATGATAAAGAGTACATTTATCCCTTTATTTCCCAGACCCTGCTGACTTCTCCAACCTCATTTCTCCATACTCTCATTTTTCTACATCAGAGTCAGATCAAGCTTCTGATTCCAACCCAAACTTGACTTATTCCTATTCCAGTTCCTTCCCATGACCCATAATGCCTTTGCTGGCCTTATTTATCTACCATTGTCTGTCTTTCTCAAACTCTGCTAGCCACTTTGACCGTTTAGACCAACAAGCTGTGTTCCTACCCAGGGCCTTTGCACTTGCTCTTCCCTCTACCCACTCATGATCCTTCCCTGGGTATTTGCATGGTTTATTCCTTCATTTGTTCCAGTCTTTTTTCAAATGTCACCTTTGTAGGGAAGTCCTCCATTGTCACTGTACCCTTTCCCTATACAGCCATCCCTAGGTGTCCATGGGAGATTGGTTCCAGGACTGCCCATGGATACCAAAATTTTCCCTTATACTAGATTAGTTATAATATCTAATTCAATGTAAGTGCTATGTAAATAGGTGTCATACTGTATTAGGACAAGAAAAAGAACTCTCTACATGTTCAGTACAGACACAATTTTAAAAAAATACTTTTGATCCATAGTTGGTTGAATCCAAGAACCCAGAACCCACAGATACAAACAGCCCACTGTACATGAATATTTTCTTTGTAACATTTATCACTACATGATTATAGTGTATGCTTACTTGTTCATTTGTTTATTTTCTCTCTTTCATACAATGCATGAGGCAGAAATTTTTGTCTTATTCACATCTATGATACCTGCACCTTGGACAGCATCAGGCCCATATAGGCACTCTATAGATAATGGTCGAATGAATGGATTTCTCATGTCTCAGCTTAGATATTATGTTTGCTAAAATATTACTGAATTCTACATTGGCATGGTCCCTCTAAAGTCTGGGTTAGGAGTCCTGCCTAATTATTTGAGTGCACCCTATACTATGCCTGGCACAGAGTAGGTAAGTTCTCAAAAATCATATATTGAAGTAATGAACACGGTGGATGTTTTTTCAGTACTATTTCTTCTCATAATTCAGAGTAAATTAAGAGATATGAGTTACTCTTTCCAAATTTGTTATAAATATACGTGAAACACTTTTAAATTCACAAACTTTCAATGAAATGGTGCACAATATACATCCTCTTGAATTAATTTCCTCCTGTTTCCTTGGATTTTGCCCATAAAATGTTCTGTCTACATATTTCAGATATTCTAAAGTTTCTTTTTTAGGGAGGTGGTAGGAGGCATAGAGGTATATCAATCCTTATGAGAAAGCGATGAGTCTTCTAATAAAAATACTGATACACTCGATATATTGCTTATGTTTTTAGGAGATGAAAAACAACCTAAAACTCAAAAGAGACTCCTAGTCTATGAAGCATGGGTAAGAACCCTTATTTATTTTCTTCTCTATTTCTGTTCCCTACTAGTTTACAAACATGTTCCAATTTCTCCATGCTGAACAAAATTATTAATTCCCTATTGCCTGCTTTTAAGCCACATACTCATCTTTGTCAATGAAACTTTCATAGTAAATTTTCATGCATTTACTTTCATATATCTATTAAATTTTTAGCAATCTGGCTTCCCCATTCCTTTCTACCCAAGTTACCGTGAACTCCTGTTTGTTGAATCCAACACCTAATTCTCAGTTCTGAACTTCTATACATTATTGAGATTGTTGAGCACCTTTCCACTCTTTGTTTCAAAACTTTGGTTCTGTGTCAATGCCCAGACTTTGGGGTTTTTTCTAGTTTTGTGTTTCATTTCAGTTTCTTTTTCTTTTTACTCTTCCTTTACCATACTTGTGTTTAATTCCCCCAAGGTTTTATCATCGGCACTATTTCTGTTTGTCCGATCTTCTATATACTTCAATTGCTGCTATTCTGGCCTCTTTGTTGTACTATAGACCTGAATTTCCAATTGATGGCTATCTGCTCATAGATGTCTTGCTGGTATATTAAACCCACAAACCTCAAATGAAACGTTGTACACTTCTCCCACAGCTTTTTCTAATTTTGTGTTCCCTAGCTCAGTATCTGATAAGAAAACTTGAATTCATCTTTGACTCCTCCTATTTTCCACTCCCACAGCTGATTGTCACATAGTATTGATTCCTTCCCTGAAATGGCCTGTATATTTTTTGCTTCTATTCTATCAGTCCACTGACTGATTCAGTCTCTTATCATGTTATTGCCTCTATGTGCTTTAGCTTTGTAACTGATGTCTTGCCTTTAATATCCTGCCACTTCAATCCAAGCTCCACACTGCTCTGCCCTCTAGCCTTGCTTTTTCTATACTACCAGAGCACTTTATATATTGCTATTAAAGGACTCACTTTATTCTTCCAAATACTGTCATTTGTTGTATACATGTCTGCCTTTGCCATCAGATTATTAATTCCTCAAGGGCACAAATGATATCTTAGTCTTTTCCATATCCTCCATAGTGTCATCTTGCCCACAGTATGCACTTAATAAATATTTGTTAAATTGAACATAAGATATGTGAGAAAAACAATTCAGAAAATATGTCATCATTGTGCTATGCTAAGATGATGCAATTCTCTACACTGACATAAGAAAGTAAAACTACATTAT
>NW_012150841.1:1852135-1852867 GCF_000956105.1 Propithecus coquereli
GTTTTAGAATTCCCTGTAGAGATTAGGACTGAATAAACACAAAAGTCAATCCCTCTCTCCCTCTCCACACAAGATATACTTGAAACATTTGTCCAATCTCCTTCCTAAGCTGACCCACTTGGTTGATGTAGTTAGGTCATAAACTTTGAGATAGATTTCTAGTAGTGATTTTCTGTGTTCATTAATCATTTATAGGCTACAGGATAAGCTTGCAGAGAGCCAAAAAAGAAAAACCTTTAAAACAACAAAAAACAGAATTCAATATCTTCATATCAATATACTTTTGTAAGAAATTGTGTGACATTAAAAAAATTATACAAATGCTATGATATTTGAAATTACCTTACAAGACTTGATCTTCAGGTTTTCTTTTAAAATGCATATGTGTTTAAAAAAAAAAAAAAAGGAAATGAGCAATTTACAGAAAACTGCCCAAATGTTTTCCAAAGTGGCTGTACCATTTTAAATTCTCACCAGCAATAAATGAATAAATGAAAAAAAATGCATATGTGACCTTGAAAACAAAAAAACCTAGTAATGCATTTGGGCCAGCACAGAGTTAGACTCTCAAAGAAATGCAAAGAACATAAGGCTTTTCTTTTTTCAGAAAGAAACAGAATCCAATTCTGGCTCTACCCACGTTGTGACCACAGAAAAATTAGTTAATCTTTTTGAGCCCATTTAAAAGCTGCAAAATGTAATTAATACACTCAATCCCAAAGAGGTTTGTAT
>NW_012150841.1:1853587-1861268 GCF_000956105.1 Propithecus coquereli
GTGATTTTAGTGAGATAAACAGATGACTGATGATAAATTTGAAATTGCATTTAACACGTGTCAGTAAGTGCCAATAATGCATAATTTTCTGCCATGGCTGCCAATTTCCATAGATTTGAGAGCCAAGTATAAGTGATGTTTGTCCTCTATGACCATGTATGTAACTGTTCAACTGTACCTCAACTCTTAGGTTTTGCATCACTGTATCCTTACTACAAGATCTTAATGTCAATTTTATTACTCAGAATTAACTAATCAAAATAAAGTAGGAATAAGTTAAAACGGACTGACAAACTTTTATTCATTACCATTTGTTCACTCAACACCCATTTATTGAGCAGCTACTGTGTTAGTTATGAAGGTGCAGCTATGAAGAGAGATCTCCTTCTGGCCTATAGGCAATTGACACTCAATAGAGCAAAAACAGTTGGACTAAAAAATAAAGATTACAAAGTAAAAAATAGACTTACTATCAGCACTGGAGCAGTGACTTCAAATGTTATATAGTTAATGGAGAATAAGTTTGGGTGTCAAGTTATTTAATCAGCATTTTGCAAAATAATTACTCAAAACACTATTTGGCTTTTACTATTAATGTAATAGACTTTATGATCCTCAACAACAATAACATTTTTAAGGTGTCTGTCCTTAAAAAACAAAGATAAATCCAAAAGCCCTCCAAGTTTCTTAGTTATTTTTAAGGGACTATGGGACTATGATATGGGAGATGACTATGGGAGATGGGACTATGATAATGTCCCATCTTCATTTTCTAAAATTATTTTCTCCATGAAAATCAGACTGGAACTCATTACAATAGGCAAACTTTTTAGGATGATAGTTTGTATTTTTTTCAGAGTCCCATAATTGTTTTTTATGGCTCAATCTACCAACTATGAGGGAGCCTTCAAAAAATTCATGGAAAATGCTCTATGGAAAACAGTGTAAGTATAGAGGTTCCTCAAAGAACTAAAAGTAGACCTACCATTCGATCCAGCAATCCCACTACTGGGTATTTACCCAAAGGAAAAGAAGTCATTTTACCAAAAAGACACCTGCAATTGAATATTTATTGCAGCACAATTCACAATTGCAAAGATGTGGCATCAACCCAAGTACCCATAAAGTCATGAGTGGATCAACAAAATGTGGTATACGTATACCATGAAACATGACTCAGCCATAAAAAAGGATGAATTAATGCCTTTTGCAACAATTTGTATGACACTGGAGACCATTATCCTAACTAAGTATCTCAAGAATGGAAAAACAAACTCCACATGTACTCACTACTAAATTCAAACTAACCAATGAGCACACATGTGCACAGAGGGAAGTAAAACTCAGTGGAAACCAATCAGGGGGAAGGAGGGAGGAAGGGATGGGCGAAAATCTACCTAACAGGTACAATGAACACTATCTGAGTGATGGGAACACTTAAAGCCCTGACTCATGTATACATTTATATATATATATATGTATGTATAAATATATATATATATATACACACACACACACAAATATATGTATAGACAGAGAGAGACTCAAGTATAGTATCTATGTGCACAATGGTCATCTGGCAGATCAATTGCATTTTCATGTCAAAGTCAAATTCATAGTTTGAGATTAATATTTTTCTTTGGGCGAAATAAATAAGTTGATCTGTGTGGAATGAGTAATATAAGAGGTCAGGGTAAGGATGGGGACTTCCATAATATGAAAAAAATATTGTAAAGTGAAAGTGCTTTACTCTGTTGAATACAGGTACTTTTTCTGAATTGTAAATGTGATATGTAGTAATTTGAGAGAGAGTGTCTTGGTAATAATGGAGTACCAACATTGATAGAATGACTGTTATTGTAGAGGGGTGTGCATTTAATAAATATTTCACAAAAGTGAAATAACATTCTGAAAAACATCTGGAACATTTTTACATCATATATTAATATAAAGCACACAGTCAAAGAATATGGAGTCACACTGCTGGAATTTGAAGTCTGGCTCCTAAATGTTATTTCTGTGATAGGCAATTTATTTAACTTCCCTGATCATCAGTTTTCCCATCAGTAAAATTGGAGAAATAGAACCATCTACCTCATTAAATTGTCTTAAGGATTAAGTGAGTTAATATCCCTCTTTATCTTAATTCTTCTTTGGCCTTTCAGAAAGTCAACAAGCAAAATGCCTCGAGAATCTCCAAAAACTGTTGCCATAACCTTTGCTCTTGACTGGTCTGCTTTTGCTTTGACTGGACCACTTCCATTTCTTTGCTTTGATTGTGCTTTGTCTTCAGGATTGTATTGGTAAAGCCGTGTTTCATCTCCTGTTACAATTCTTCCAAGAAATGCTTCAGGATCTCAGTCTCACTTGTTGAAAATTTCCGTTGAAAGCCCTACTCTCTAGTCTGCAGCTGATCTGGGCACAGCAGTTTAATAGTGAGTACATGTGGAGTTTTTTTTTTTCCATTCTTGAGATGCTTGACTTAAGATGATGGTCCCCAGTTCCATACAAATTGTTGCAAAAGGCATTAATTCATCCTATATATATAAATTCATATTTATATATATGTGTGTATATATATTTATATATATGTGTGTGTATGTGTGTGTGTGTGTGTGTATGTGTGTACGTATGTATGTATAAATATCTTGGCAGAAAATGCATGGTCCCAGCAAGCTTCTAGTAAAGGGCAAGCAAAGATTATTTTCTTTCTGATCATTATAAAGATGTAGTTCAATGACACTAAGGCCACCAATTATACCAACTGCTATAGTTTGAATGTATGTGTCTCCCAAAATGGAATTAAGAGGTGGGGTTTTAGGGAGGTGATTAGGTCCCTAATAGGGATTATAAAAGTGGCCCGAGAGGCTTGTTTGCCCCTCTGTGATGGGAAGACACATAGAAGGTGCCATATATGAGGCTCAGGCCCTCACCCGACACTGAATCTTCTGGTTCCTTGATCTAGGACATCTCACACAGAACTGAGAAATACATTTCTGTTGTTTATAAATTACCCAGTCTAAGGTATTTTGTTAACAGCCTGAATGGCCTAAGATACCAACTAAAAACCCATATGACAAATAAGCACTTACTTCTCCCTAAGGCCCAACTACTGTTATATTAATATCACTCAAGTTCTACTGAAAAGACCTGAATGGTGTGTTTGAAAATTGATCAAGCAACACTTTTCTCATCTTCTGAATACTAATCCTGCTAATCATCCAGATTCCACCTTAATCTGACATGTAGCTGGACAAAACTAAACAGAACTCCTAAATTATTGATAAACCTTGAAAAAGAATATTTTTCTTTTTTAAGTATTTCAAAATATCTTAGAAACTCTGTTTAATTGCCACTTCAAAATGAAGCAGCATTAATGACATCAAGAAATACTGATTTTATAGGAGAAAGGATTAAAAAACTATAAAGGTGAAATTATAACATTGAAAAGAAAATCTCAAAGGCATAGGAACTGAACACATGCATTCATACAGTTTTCCCATCTTCAGGGTTCAGATAAAAATTTTAATTAACGCTCTTGAAAACTGCTGTTAACACTAAAATAAAAATTCCATCATCACTTCCTTTTCACATAGTACTCAGAATAATCCCATGCCCGAAAATAGAATTTAAATTTCTGGTTAATATTGCAATAAAAGAAGAGAGAAATATAATGCAGGCAACAATGCATTATTTAAGTGCTATTTATCAAATGGATCTTTAATATTTAGGATTCATTATTTTGTACATATAGATGAGTTACATATTTTATTTTCCCCTCTGTGCTAATATTTAATGAAATCCCAAATGAAAAATACTTATTTAAAGTTATTTACAATAACAAACATGAAATTATGGAAAAATACTCTCTAGGGTAATTATATGCATAACAAACTGATGAAATAAATGGTTTCGATATTAAGAAGATATTTACATGTATGTTCTCTCTCTTTCTCTTTCTCTCTCTCTCCCTTTCTTTGACTTTTCATGTATATTCTTACCATAATTAAAGGTAGATGGGGTACCATGTAAGATCACTTTTAAGTCTGTCATTCACTACCTGCTAATCATTTTGATAATTTAACTAATTGTATCTTCAAATATAAAATTCATGTTAAATGAATAAATAAGCAAAAAAGAAAAAGAAAAATTTTTTGTCAAATGCATCCTTGTTCATATTGAAGAATATAAATAATGGAAGATAATGTTTGAGCTAATTCTGAAGCTGTAATTTGCAACAGCCTTATTTTCGTGGTCAAGGTGACTTCTCGATACACTGAGTGAATCCTCACACAGAGCTGTACCAAAGAGAAAACAACATGTGTCAGCCCTGTGGGTGGAGGTGACATGCAATTTAAAATGTCTAATTACACATTTCACCTTAGCTAAACATCCTGAAAGATGACATGATCTAATTGCAGATTAATGCATTATTTCTCTACAGCCACAAATAAAGTAGTTAGAGGAAATACCTCTCTGATTCTATAAGTAGTCCAAGAATTCTATTAAGTGCCTTTGTTTGCTAGGGAAATCTGAATAATTTACCTGCAGATCACTGACCCTAAGATATAACTAAATAAAATATTAATGGGCTTAAAAATATCATTAAGGATTGTTTTTGACGTTTGAATAGGTTTAAAAGCCAGCCATGGCTAGGGGCCGAAAGCAAATCAGCTTAGTGCTAACAAAAATTCTGATCCACTGTCTTCTCCCTCCCCCTACCCTCCTACACATTCCTTACTTCTCACTCTCCTGTTCCACCATCCCCCTTTTCTTCCTGAATATTTTATGAAAAAATTCAAAACCCTTTTTCTTCTGTCAAAGTAATATTTGTGTTTTCTTAACTTTATACTGTAGTTGGAGCTTTCAAATTTCATTAAAATTTGTGTCTATGCTTAAATTTATGCCTAAATTCTTTCAGTCATTGTTTCTGGTGCGTTATTCCAATCTGCATGACTTTTCAAGATAATACCTCAACTCTCTTTATACTGGGAAAGATTTTAGGATTGGGTGATGATAATGTTGTGTATTCAGTATGGTCAGTCTATGCATAAATGAACTTCCAGTACTTAGAATGTGCACACTCTATGCTGGAAATAAAAAAGATGAACTCCACCTAAATACCCCCTAGGAGCTAATAACAAATAAATGTATTGAGTGCGATAGCAGCACACAAGTAATGCATGTGTGCTCTGAGGAGGAGATGTTCATTTTGAGGTGAACTCTTAGGCTAAATATACACATATCTTTTTCATCTCTTTTTTGTATCATTCAATAAGTCCTATTATTACACTTTACTATTTTCTTAAAAAAACTTTCTCTGGTCTCACAATGGTCTGGTTACACAACTTGTCTTTCAGACTCATTCATTCATGCATCAATTTCCAATTTTTACTGTGTCTCTACTATGTAGCTAAAGGCTGAGGTACAGTAACGAAGAAAGCAGACTGTTCTGCTTCCAGGGAGCTTGTGAGGGTAAAGTAAACTAAATATTTATTTGATTGCAATTATCATTTAAGATTAATTTTTTCTTTCTTTAATCCAATTCTGATTTATTTTGTTTTTTAATAGTCAACTAAAGAAAAACTAAACCAAACAAAAAACCCTCAGGATATAAAACTTGATTCAAGAAATCTACGTAATCTCTACTTAGGCAATACCGCAAATGTTGGTCTGTTTCCGTGATGGAGAAAGTGTTGTATCATCCTGAATAACCTTGTATAGCAATGGCCATTTTAGGAGACTAGAATCTTACACGATGTTCACTAAGCCATTGATTTATTTTTGTCCGGTGGGGGCAGGGGCAGGGGAGAACATAAGAAGACGTAGGAATAGAGTGATTTTATGGGTCTAAAACCTGACAAAACTGTAGTCTAGGAATATTCCAGATTACCAATAAATTATTAGTGACAACAGTACTTTTCTGTATAGCTACTATACAGTATTCATCTGAACAGAGGATGAGTCATGGCATCCTGACAGTCCATGCCGAATTTGAAACAAATTGGACCTATAATTTATAGTACAATAGAACCCAAGACAGAGGCACATGCAGCCCAGGCTCTTTAAATATTCTATAAATAATAGCTGAGAGAGGCACAATTGACAATAAGCAGAGGCTGGATGATGAATCATCAAGTAGTTTAAGTAAAACCCTGCCTGATTAAATGCTTTGTTTTTAAACCACCTGCATCAGTGTCTGCTGTAGCAGGACAGATCAAATTGTTCTCAGTCTTTTTTCAAAAAAAACAGACAGGCTTACAAATGATAAGTTTTATTATATTATAAAACCGATGCCAAACTGAAGTGCTGAGATTGTGTAATTCCAATTATCTCTATTTTGGCCCAGGATTTCGTGCCAGGCAATGTTAAAGTTGCAGCTAATGCAAATGATCAAGCATCTCATGGCTTTGGGTTGTATGCTCATAATTTCGTTTTATTCTGTGTGGCCTGGAGAATTCATTTTTCCATCCTTCACTTCAGGAGTCTTTTCTGTTTATCCCACCAACCAGTTACCAGATGCTATGTCGGCTAAGCTAATTAGTGGAGTCTCCTTCGAAAGCTGGTGCTTGCTGAGTGTGGTCATTAGAACAGACAGAAGTGTGGACGCTGGAGACACTCTGAATGACACATCAGCTCCAGTAAGCACTCTCACAGCCAAATCACTGGGAGCTGCATGAAGCCTGTGACTAGACAATGGCAAAGTACTCAGGTGAACAAGAAATCTGGTCATTGATCTGGCTTTTAACATGATGTCCAATTGTTGGCTGAGTAACTTATTCACTGCACTGACTCATAATACAGTCCAAGGGAGTCCTATTTTAATGATAACCCTACATTTTATCTCTTTATATAGTTACAAATTGACATATCATATTAAATGGTACATTTTAAACTAATAGTTCTCTCACCTTGGAGTGTCCCAATTACTTTAAAATATTTATATTATTAAATTCCATATTAATGTTGTTCTGAAAACCTGAATTACACCTGTGTTCATATATATTTTGTACTAGAATCTCAAATTATCATTGGACTGTCATTTTGCCTTATATCTTATTTTGTATCAATTTCTTACCCATGTATCTTTCCTACCTACTACATTGGTAGCTACTATTTTGAGGAGATGTCTAATTTGTTTTTATATCCCTAGGGTTCAGCATAAATCTAGCAAATAATAATTGTTTCATAAGTTTTGTTTAATAAATAAATGAGTGAAACTCCTGGTCCTGTGACAGACTGACATGTAGCTAATTAGGAGATGATGAAAAGCTTTTGTCCAAAAGCAAAAAAAATCTTTGTTTTGTAAAAAGTTAGATGTGAGACATTATCATGAAAACAATGGGATGAGGGATGTTAGGTGAAAAACAGAACAGCACAATTTTGGTGCTCTTTAAAAAAGTAAAACCACAGGTTTGTTCTTAAGGAACACAACTTGAAAGTCAAACCATTTGATTAAAAAGCATGACCTATTGACCTCTGGAACAAGACTGAGAATCCAGAGATGAAACCATCTGCATATGGTAATCTAATCTTTGACAAAGCTGACAAAAACATACACTGGGGAAAAGAATCTCTATTCAATAAGTGGTGCTGGGAAAACTGGATAGCTACATGCAGAAGACTGAAACTAGACCCCTACCTCTCACCTCTCACAAAAATCAATTCAAGGTGGATAACA
>NW_012150841.1:1861318-1862340 GCF_000956105.1 Propithecus coquereli
CACAAATATATGTATAGACAGAGAGAGACTCAAGTATAGTATCTATGTGCACAATGGTCATCTGGCAGATCAATTGCATTTTCATGTCAAAGTCAAATTCATAGTTTGAGATTAATATTTTTCTTTGGCCGAAATAAATAAGTTGATCTGTGTGGAATGAGTAATATAAGAGGTCAGGGTAAGGATGGGGACTTCCATAATATGAAAAAAATATTGTAAAGTGAAAGTGCTTTACTCTGTTGAATACAGGTACTTTTTCTGAATTGTAAATGTGATATGTAGTAATTTGAGAGAGAGTGTCTTGGTAATAATGGAGTACCAACATTGATAGAATGACTGTTATTGTAGAGGGGTGTGCATTTAATAAATATTTCACAAAAGTGAAATAACATTCTGAAAAACATCTGGAACATTTTTACATCATATATTAATATAAAGCACACAGTCAAAGAATATGGAGTCACACTGCTGGAATTTGAAGTCTGGCTCCTAAATGTTATTTCTGTGATAGGCAATTTATTTAACTTCCCTGATCATCAGTTTTCCCATCAGTAAAATTGGAGAAATAGAACCATCTACCTCATTAAATTGTCTTAAGGATTAAGTGAGTTAATATCCCTCTTTATCTTAATTCTTCTTTGGCCTTTCAGAAAGTCAACAAGCAAAATGCCTCGAGAATCTTCAAAAACTGTTGCCATAACCTTTGCTCTTGACTGGTCTGCTTTTGCTTTGACTGGACCACTTCCATTTCTTTGCTTTGATTGTGCTTTGTCTTCAGGATTGTATTGGTAAAGCCATGTTTCATCTCCTGTTACAATTCTTCCAAGAAATGCTTCAGGATCTCAGTCTCACTTGTTGAAAATTTCCGTTGAAAGCCCTACTCTCTAGTCTGCAGCTGATCTGGGCACAGCAGTTTAATAGTGAGTACATGTGGAGTTTTTTTTTTTCCATTCTTGAGATGCTTGACTTAAGATGATGGTCCCCAGTTCCATACAAATTGTTGCAAAAGGCATTAATTCATC
>NW_012150841.1:1862570-1870994 GCF_000956105.1 Propithecus coquereli
AAAAAAAAAAAAGATTTTAACTTAGGCTTCTGTAAAGTTAAACTTGAGACTCCAGAACTGAAGATGTTATACATTTAATATCAGGGCATGTTATAGAAGCATCTCTGCATGGACACCATGCAAGTTCTTATCTCACTTTTGGCACAGTGCACATGAAGGAAATGGATATTACTTAAAATGCTAACATGTTCAGTCTAATTTAAGATGCTCATATGTCTGTGATAAGATGAAAGGAAAATGAATTCTTGACCAGATTAGAATCTTGAGAATCTGTCAGTCAAACTCCACTTGTCATGCCTTAGGTTGATTAAATTCATATAATCCAATATACACACAAATATATTAAATGAAAATTTTTCTCTGTGAAGTTTAAATTAATAAACAGAATAAATCTGGCCTCATTTTATAGAATTATATAGAACAGACATAAATGACCAGCAATTGGCTTATATCTGTAGAATGTGTATCATTAATAATAGTATGTTTTCGTTAAAATGTGGGTTATGAACTATGCTAAATACTGTAAGCATCATTAATTTTCTGTCACAGTATATTGTAAAATTTTAAAAGGCAGTAATTAACTTAACTTAAGTGTTTCTTACAAGCCAGCTGTTAATTTCTAGATGAAATAATACATTCTCTAAATTATATTTTGATTAGCAGTAAAGATAGCAATATGACTAAATAAGAAAATTAAATATATCATTAATTATACAAAATGTTATTCCGTGACTAATTCTTTCATTTGAAAGTCTTTAATATACTGAGTTATAGTAACACTGACTTTATATCTGAGTAATAGGGCTCTCTCTTTACCCTAATTAAACGGTTAATATAATCTGCAGGACCTTTCATGTTATATTTGTATCTTTCTCTATAACTATTAAGTTTATTCATTTTTAATATAATATTTCTATTGCTCTTTTTAAATACCCTGAAAAAGTGAACTTGAAGATTTATAGCTAGTATTTTAGAATGCTACTGGACTATGGAGGTATGTTATTAGATTATAATAAAATGTTTATTAAGGTTTTTTAAGAGATTGGTTTATATAAAAGACTTACATTAACTTATTTTTCTCTCACCCATGTAGAGACTCAATTTATTCAAATTCTATCATATTTTTAAACAGTCCTTCCTGCAACAGGCTCAGGCTTTTCCAAACCAATGAAAATAACCTAAGTAGTTCTATAAAGAATAACAATACTTTAAAGAAAACATAGGAACAAAAACAAACAAACCAGCAAACGAAATCCCTGTCGTCCTCCAAAGCTACATTGTCTATTTTCAGCTTTTCTCTGGTCTTAGGCACTAAGAATATATTAGCCTGGGCAACACCAATTTAGTACATTTCTTAACATTTTAATCTTCTATCCACCATTTTCTTTTACGTGAATCTTTTCCTTTTCTAGATTCAGTCAACCTTTCTTCAGGCACTGTCTCACTCATCTGGTTGAATTTGATTGCCTGTGTGAATACTGTAACTTAAATTGTTTGTTTGGCTTCAGAAGAGCCCCAATTCACCAGCCACTGGGTTTCCAATTCCAGGTCATCATGCATAATCTAGACTAAATTCGAGTGATGTTTCTTTCAGGAAAAGGGCTTCACCAGTGAGAAATTCCCAGTGTGAAAATACCTTTCTTTTTCTTCTCCATCTTTAGGTATATTTTCATTTCGCCAAGTTGTTCCTAAAAGCTAAAGAATTGGGCACTACGCCAGGGACATCATCATCTAAAGTACCTTCTTGAAGGTTAGCTCCTAAATCCCTAACATTCCTGTTATTTGCCAGGGAACTGGGGCTTCCAGCGAGAATAGGAAGAAACCACACCAGTGGGAGGAAGTAGCTGCAAAGCTTTCAGGAAAAGGAAAACGAAAAAAAGAAATACAAAAAACCTTAAGTGATACTCCATCACAATGTAGTAATAATCTTTCATAGTTAATAAATAAAGGTCATTAAATATTTTGGGAAACAAAACTTGGTTTTGGATTTTTTTAAAATAAATAAAATACCCTTTTAGTCTAAAAAGGCAGACTCATAACATTCTGATAAATCCAGTGTTTCTATGATTCATTCCCAAAGCTAGGATATTTTAACTAAAAATGTATCTTCACTGGTCGTCAAATTTGGTGAGTAAGTGTATCATCAAAAAAGCATTTGTTACTTATTTAGTGTAATGCTATAGGCACTATAGAATTACTGAGCTTAGTGGTTTTAACAATAGCTCCAGGTTTTATAAATACATCCTTTCATCCATTAAGTATTATTGGAATGTAAGCTTCTCAAGGGCAAGAAATTGTCTTTCTTGTTTCCTGTTAAGAGATATATGACATTTATTAGACTTCCAGCACATTTTTGTGGGAATGAATAATCTGTTTCTTGGCTGTAAGAGATGATCTTTTGGAAATTCTTATTTCAGATTTTAAATATTTTTAAAAGAATATTTTATTGAAATAAAAACAAAGGGATTGTCTTTTAAACAATTCTCTAAGGGAATTTTCAATAGCTGCATTTCTCCCCCAGGAATTTTGTTGTTATATTTGCATTCTGAATTCCCAAGATAAACCTAAAAGGAAGTTCACTTACAAATATTAGATGGAACACAAATAAAATCAAAGTCCTGAGGCTGAGTTAGAAGCTTGTTACCACTTTTTAAATAAAATGATGCTGTTTGCAGTAACTTATTTATCAATAAGCCTTCATCTTCAAGACAAAGACCGATGATATTAACCTCTTTGATAGCTAACAAAACCATTCCTGTACTACACATGATAGAGGGAGGGATAGCATTTGCCAAATTTACTTTTATTTAACTGTTTAAAAAAGAAAAATTACCCCCTAAGCATAGGGTATATTTGGGCTACACTAAAAATTGAGCATCTGTTGGCATATATTCCTTCTCAGAGATTCCTAAAATTCTGAATTCTTTATAAAAATAATTTTATTTTATTTTTTTTATTTCAGAATATTATAGGGGTACAGATGTTTAGGTTACGTATGTTGCCTTTACCTCCCCCCAAAATAAACTAATTTTAAATGTTGTTTATCAATGTACACATCCAAAAAGATATAGGCTTCTAAGATGTAAATTGTAATGTTTAAAAGATATCATCATTTAAAGAAAAACCTATATAATTATACCAAATGAGTGATTATAAGCAGCCAATTCAATACAAAGAAGTTATAACTTGTGACTTAGTATAAGCTTCAAGCAAGATGGACCATGTAATGGGGCCTCGTTACACAGTTCTATTAGGGAAATATCTAGGAGGTACAAGAACCATAATGATGAGTTGTACTTGAAAATTTTGCAAAGTTTCTTTAAAACAATTATGGCATTGTACCATTGTACAACTTGTCATTGAAACTTAAAAATTTGATTTTCCAAACCTAGAATGTCATGCTTTTGCTACTAGGTTTAGCATTTGCCATGGGCTAGAGTTGTGGTCTGTAAGGGTGGGCTCCATGAGGAAATACAATCACAGATGTGACAAAAGAAGTGGCAAATGACTGAAGACCTAGTGCCCCCAATGGATTAGAAACTCTTTATACATTTTCGTGTTCTGTACAAAAGAATTTAGTAAAATACTCACCTCCTACATACTATTCAATATTTACTATTATTAGGCTATTAGATAGTGACGTGGGAAAAATAAACAAAGGAAAGATGTGTTATTTTTTCTGACGATTTCATAGAACACATACAGAATTAAAGCACAGTTTTAACCAACATCCTTGTATTGCATATTATACTCTACAACTGTAGTTCATAGAAGTGAAGTGAAAAGTCAGAAAGAGCTAATTAGAGTCAGACACTGTACTAATAACCCTATTTTAATAACACAGTAAAGTGGTACTTCCTTTCAGGTAGTATCTACCTTTCAGGTAGATAAATACACATTTAACAACAAAACAAGAGATTAAATGCTTTCAGACTGCTAGACACAATTCTGTAGAAGTTTAGAGAAGGACATGGACATTTTCATATGGAAAGATCATGAAATATCTGGTAATTTGAATTTTAAAGGAGGGGATTTTTGGTTTTTTTTTGAAGGAGGAGAGGGTTGGAAAGATGGAGAGAAACCATGAGAAAGACTTGGTGTCTGGAAAGACAGGCATACTTGGAGAATAGGTGGATTAATTATAATCTTGTGCAAGTGAAAAAAATGAGACAAAGGCTCAGGACCAATTTTGAAGGTCATTGACTTTCATGATAAGATGACTGAACATGTGGTA
Source organism: Propithecus coquereli (assembly GCF_000956105.1). Classification (NCBI taxonomy): domain Eukaryota; kingdom Metazoa; phylum Chordata; class Mammalia; order Primates; family Indriidae; genus Propithecus; species Propithecus coquereli. The sequence goes on from NW_012150841.1 coordinate 1,866,805, forward strand.
ATGGGGAGCTCTGAATGCCTGGATTAATGTGGTGCTTTGGGAAGATTAAATTGGTAATTATAGAGTTAAAGGACATGGAATGGGGGAGGGAGAGACAGACATTGATTCTATTAATAATAAGGACTCAAATGAAGGACTCTTTGTACCTGAGGCTTGATAATATTTGCGGAGACTGGAGTGTTGATAAAGGGTGTTGGGATAAATTGATGAGTTCTCTACAAAGACATTGAAGTTATATAAAAGGATGCTTGGATTTGGGGCCAAAGGGAAAACAGTAAGCCAGATTCCAGAGTCCTCAGTAATTAGCAGCCAGTGCTGGGATGTGTGTGCAGAGGAACAGTTTTTCATGAAAGGAAAGTGATGGTGCTTGAATGACAATGGGAATTGAGGAGAATATATCCCTACATTCAGCCCTCCCCTCCCTCACTATGCCCCTGCTGCAATGGAATGAATAGCGTCCACCTGGGATGCCTCGGTTTCCTGGCAGGTGAACTAACCAGGTGTCTATTAGCTCATGGAGGAAGAAGAAGCAGTTTGTAAAGAATATAGGTCAGAGAATGCAGAAAATGATTATGAAGACTCTTGGTTGTAGAAATAACAATCAGTGAGAAATATTTCCTCTCACCGCAATCTTTCATTTTGGCTGGTAGTCAAGGATGGTAGGATTAAGGGGAATATCATGGGTCTAAATAGGATGTAGTGCCATATGGTTGTCTGATGTTGAATATTGATGAAGAGTTCTCTTCTATTTTTTCAAAGCATGTAGTGGATGTGATACATAAAATTTCCCTAAGACTTTCTCTAACAATGAAAATGACCCGTCTCTTTTTTCAAACGTGTTATACCATGTGTGTGTGTGTAGATTCTATTAAGTAATGTTCTAAATGACATGTATCTGACTGTGGTTATTCTCACAGAGCACACAATTAAATTTTCAACATCACCAGTTCAATCTACTAATGCAGATACACATATGTTTTCAACATTGACCTTTCTGAAAGGGAAAGTATCATTGGACTAGTCCACTAATCTAACTTGACACATTACTTTAGGGATTTTGAATTATACTGATTTACAAAAAGCTTCAATAACCAATGCCCTTTCCTTTAGGAAAGAAAAGGTATCTAAAAATAAAATTAAATTCCAAAGGACCATCCAAAATATTTTTGTTGTACAGAAATTTTTTCATATTAAATTTTACTTAAAGAAAGTGGAACATTAATGGAACTTGAAAATACTTGTTTTACTTTGTTCTTATGATGCTTGAGCTTATAAAATTTTTAAAAATGCCTTAAAAATGGAATAAAAAGGAACATAATGTTGGAATAAAGACTTGAAATCAATCAGGAGACTGAACACTTCTCATGTTTGTCCTCATCTCCTCTGAAGACAGAACAATGAAGAGAATGAGTTTCAACCAGATTTAGAAAAAAATATCAACCAGCAATTGCTAAGTAGTGACTAAGTAAACAGCATTGTTCTAGACTCTGGGGATGAGCATTCAAGGACTTCTTATTTAGTTGGAGATGGCAAATGCTACTTTACCTGGTTATCTATATCTATATTATAGAGTTATGTATATATCCTAAAGTCTTAGTAAATAAAGGAATCAAAAATAAAATAATCCATGAGAATTGAGATTGGTAAATTTCATGGAGGAAGTAGCACCTGATCTCGACTTTTAAGATAAGATAAAAGATACATAAAAAATGACAAAACTACTTAGCAGATGGGACATTGCCAGAAATTCTAAAATTTCTATAAATGTAATATGAAAAATGAATGTCTTGTTGGCCATCATTGCCTTCCATTGCTGATCTTGAGACTGTAGAAGGTGGTTGTATGATGTCAAAGTCATGCTTATAAGAAATAATGTCTTTCTAAACACTTGTTACCAAGCCACATTTGCAATATTCTTGGTGAGTGCTGAGAGTGAACCTACAGTCCCCATTTCTCTGTATAACCCAGATGGCTGTGTGGACGTTAGTTTGAACTAGAGTTAGTTTCTCCTGGAGACAAGCGACTGGATTAAGTATCCAGAGATCCTTCTAGCTGTGTAATTATTTTGTATCGATTTTAATTATCCACAAAGCATGAAACTGCTGAGAGCTTTGATTCCAAAGCCATGACCTAAATGTTTTAGAGTCCTACCCTTTCCCCTGTTAATTCAGTTCCCTTGTCTTTAAGGGACAATTAATGCTGCAGATAAAGCTTTAGGTAGCATTTGTCTTTTAACAGTAAGAATAAAGAACTTAAATCCTAACCATAAGATTTAAGTTTAGAAGCTTACTTTGCAAGTTCAAAAGGTGACTTGTATTTGTATACACAAGGAGTGCAATGCGCACTACCTGAAGGATGGACATATTTGAAACACGGACTTCGGTGGGGGGGGGAACCAAGGGCAACACACGTAACCTAAACATATGTACACCCATAATTTGCTGAAATAAAAAAAAAAAAAAAAGCATGACTTAATCAAATACATATACATCTGAAGTGCCTTTCTTGCAGTTTGGTGACCTGGGAAGAGCAAGGAATCATACAAACACAACTGGTTTTGAATATTAGTTTTGCCTTATATTAGTGATGGTTCTTTCAATGAAGTTTTTGACTTCTCTGAAACATATTGTCCTCTACTGTAAAATGATGCTCATAATTTCTAGAAACAAATGTTGTGATTATATGAAATAATATGTGAAAAAGTTCCTGGTACTTTGTATATATTCCACTAAAACTGGTCTCTTCTTTTCACTGAGGGTTATCAGAAACTGTATCAAATGGAAATTTCAGTAGAAGTATGTGCTGCATGATTATTTTGTTTATTTACATATATTTCATGATTGTTTATATCATTATATTAAAATATACTTTGAAGGGATTATTTAAATAAATTATAGTCCATTCACTTCATGAAACACTGTGGTGACAAAAAATTATAAGGTAGGTTCATATACATTCATATGAAATGTCTATGCCTCATATGATTGAATAAAAAGTGGTCTATAGCAAAGTATTATACACAAATGTCATTAATGTAAAAATGCATATTCATATGTTATCAACAATCTGTAAGAGTTCATATCAAATGGATGATCGTAGTTACTTTTAAGAGATATAATTTTAGGGAGGCTTTTAATTTCTTTGTGTTTTTGAAATTGTTTTTTAGAATTGTGGTTTAACAGAAAAATGCTAAAACATTTGTAACTTTTGAAAAAAATTATTCTGTCGCTATGTACAAGCATTGATTTAATAATATTCTTTGGCTGGGCACAGTGGTTCATGCCTGTAATCCTAGCACTTTGGGAGGCTGAGGCAGGAGGATCGCTTGAGCCCAGGAGTTTGAAGTTGCAGTGAGCTATGATGATGCCACTGCACTCTAGCCGGGTAACCAAGTGAGACTCTGTCTCCAAAAAAAAAAAAAAATCATTTACATCTATTCTTCCTATTAAATTAGAGGTAAATTCATATTCCAAAAGTTTTCATCACTCAGATAATTTAAAGTAGTTTAGATTTCCTAGTTTCACATTTTCCTCTTTGTCCTTTCCAGTTAACAAGAGGGAATTACCATCCTATTAAAATTTAAGATTTTTAAAAAGTTAGCTATATTATCTTGTGAGAACTCACATCTTCTAAACTCATTTGGAACTACCTTGAAATCAGTGGACATACTTTACTCATTATCATAGCCCTGCACAGAAATTGGTTGGTATTACTTTACAAATATAATAAAATTGCATTTCACATTCATTATTAATATAGACATCTCAAATATCCATATTTATCAACTTTCCTGCCAATATTCCATACCAATTCTATATTTCTAAAATTATCTTCTGCAGTAAAACTATTGAGGCACTTTTTCTAGTATTTTTATGTCTGTGGTTCCAAAAATAACTGTTCCCATGTCAGCTCAGGGATATACCACATTTTTTAATAATTGTAGTCCTTGGTTTGGAAAAGTCCTATAGCCTATAATTAGCTGGTATAAAGACAACCACTGAATCCAGTGGGACTGAAGAAAGACCCTATTTGAGAAACTGAAATTTGACAGTTGATATAATATGGTGTAAGGTATCTCTGATTTTTGCTACAGGAAAAAAAAAAAAAGATTTTAACTTAGGCTTCTGTAAAGTTAAACTTGAGACTCCAGAACTGAAGATGTTATACATTTAATATCAGGGCATGTTATA
>NW_012150841.1:1871044-1872424 GCF_000956105.1 Propithecus coquereli
TTTTCTACCTGACATTTTTATGAGCAATTTTATTCTGCATGATTTTCAGCATTATAGCATTATAGAATTTTCCAGAAATAATGTCCTTTTGTTGAGAAGATCCTGAAGAAAAAAGAATTAATAATTATGACTGTCGTCTTAACAAGAAGACATATAAACACCTTTCTCTTTTAATTCCAAGTTGAAGTCAAGAAGCTGCTAATATAAGAATGTGGTTATTCTATTTAAGTAGTCGCTTGGCATGACTTACTACTGAATTTACTTATCTTTGCAGTAGAACCACATCTCTGTACTATTCATCATAATGGTTATGTTCTATAAAAGTTCTAAAAATACTACTACTAATTGTGTTTCAATGCTAATCCTCTTCTGTGCAATTCCATCAAGTTAAGGTATGCTTTTGTTGTTTGTTATTTGGATAAATATCTAATTTCTACTCAACTTATAGAATTTAAAGGCCATAAGGGCAGCTTCTCAAGGAATAAAATAGTGGATAACATAATGTGCCAAAACATCACCCTGTTCCTGCTCATCTTTGGGAATCAAAATGAGTCTACCCAGAAGGTCCGCAATCAAAGGATCTTGGAAAAAAGTAAAATTACAACATAATACATTGACCAATGTGGCCTAACTGTTCCCTTCAGCTTGACTAAATTTTAGACAGGCTTCTTTCTGACTCTAGACCCTTGATCTCTCTTGTCTTAGAGCCTTTACTTTAGAAAACTTGTAATTGCAAAATCTTTCCTCCTTTGAAATGCAAATATTTTGAAAAGCTTCCTGCCAGTTTTACAACCCAGAAATGTCTCTCTCAGGGACCTGGGAGCCATCCCTTTGAAATGTAATCACCAGGGAAGATAGGGCTCTTATTCCCTTTCTCTGTTGGAAGGAAGGAGCCTAACCGCCAGGGTGCCTTGCTCTAAGTTACACAACTATCTTCTGCCTTGAAGACAAGACAGTTTCCTTTTCTATTTGGTAAAACCAATTAACAAAACATTCCCACCATTTCAGTGGAGCAGAGTTCAGGTGGAGTTCTGGCCTTTCTCTCCTATTGTAAAAGCCTCGAATAAAGTCTTCTTGCTTGTTTATGCAAAGTTGTCAAACTGGGTTAAATTCAGAAAAAAATTATCGTCCACGTATACTAATAAATAAAGGATTCATTTTTTTTATTATTTAGTGAACACTAAAATTGGCTTCTTTTTAAAGAAAAATTGTGGCTGGGCATGGTGGCTTACACCTGTAATCACAGCACTTTGGGAGGCTGAGGCAGAAGGATCACTTGAGGCCAGGAGTTCAAGACCAGTCTGGGTAACATATTGAAACCCCATTTCTACAAAAAAATAAAAAAAATTAGCCAGGCATGGTGGCACACACCTATAGTCC
>NW_012150841.1:1872474-1875377 GCF_000956105.1 Propithecus coquereli
AGTAACATGACTGACAGCAGAGAACGAGTATGGGGCTGTCCAGAAAGTATCCAGCTATGCAACCATTTTCATTATATTAACAATGGGTGGATACTTTCTGGATAGCCCTTCTATGTAATGATTTAAGAAACCTTAAACAACCAATGTCTAATTTTACAATTATATAATAGCAAGCATACAAGTTATTTAAAATTCTGACTTCTTAGGGTTCACAAAATCATAGTATTCAAGTTATTAGAAAACTTACAGATAATGCTTATTCAGCCACCATCTATTACAGATGAGGAAGTATGAATTCTATGTCCTCATCCAAGTAAGCATTTCCAAATATGATATGATCTGTTCATTAGCTAACCTTTCCTACACTGAAATTTTCCTTTTAAATTGTAATTCTTTGAAGAAACAGCTTAAAATTTCTGCTATGTAACTCTAAGTGACATAAATACAGTGGACCTCAATAATTGATTTCATCATAATGAATTTTCTTCAAGCTTTTTAAAATCGTCTATCCAAAGCCTTGTCTAGTTACTTCATCCCTCTTTTGTAACGTCAAAGAAAATCGACTCTTCATATTTTGAAATATTTTATGAAGCTACCAAAATTCTGGATTCCAGATACAGGATCAAGGTGGATTTACTCTGCCCTAAGACATAGATAAGGTGGCTACAGATCAGTACACCCCTTTTCAAATGACTTTACAACAAACTTCTGACATTATGTATGTTCTTAGCTCTAACAGTTTAGTAACCTACGAATGATTTTTCTTTTTTATTTTGATTTATATAAATTTATTTTAGCTGCTAAGAAAGAGACTTCCATTGGCAAATGGCAAATTCAAACCAGTGTATAAAAGCATGTGGTTTTTAGAAAGGATTAACATGAAAGGCTTTTTCCCTTAATTCTAAACATAAGGCAAGAGTAATTAATTGCATGTAGTTAATCCCGTAGTTTTATTTACCCAACCTCAACCTACACTTCTATTTTCATTGTTGTGTATTTGTCTCCCATTTTGGAGGGGTCCTACTTTTGCTCTGTTCTATAATTCAGTATTTATCTCCCATTCTGATGAATAATGTCATTTTTGAGAAAGCAATAAAATTTAGGTTGCAGAAAACATGAGCCATGTCTATATGATAGCTGCAGGGCCTAGCATACTGCTTGACTTGTAGCAGAAGCTCAAAGATTTAATATTAATAATTGAATAAATGATTCAGTGAATCCATGAGACCCAGAACTAGCCTGTCAGAACTTCTCAGTGTCTGCTTTGAATTTTAGAGCAAACTTCATGAAAAATGCAACCAGTGCCATCCCAGGGATGGGACGTCTCTGAAGCCATTGCCAGGTGCCTACTTGCTTCCCATGGTTGCCCTCTGGTCCAAAGATAGGTTCAAAATTCTCTAGGTCCAGCATCTACTATCCTTAGAGCTTAAATCTTTTAAATTATCTAAGTTTCAATTTTAGTCTGTTCCAGGTTTCTGCTTTTCATTCATTGGAAATGAATCCAACCAAATCTAGACTTGGGAAAGGCATGATTTCTATAGAATACAAGCCAAGATCTGGGCCTTTGGTTTTTCATACCTCAGTTACCAACATGTATACCTTTTCTCTGAGGGCAGAGAACATGATCTGCTAGAATTAATAGATTCAAGATTCCATCTACCTCCAGAGAATTTGGAGGCCATGCTGCTGCTCCTATGTTTGTTCTTTCTCTAAAGACAGAAGTTACATGCCACATTTTTCAGAGTGAGGCTTGGCTTATATGTGCAGTAAATTTCAGCATATCTTTCCCTAAAACAGCTCTCATTTAATTTTAATCTACATATTTTGCTTTTCAGACTTTTCATTTCAACTTCTAGGTTTATTTTTTTATTTCTCCACATAGACAATTAATGCAAATTTTGACTGGTTGACAAGTCTTTTCAATTCCAGACATGAGATAAAACCAGTGGTTTTAATACCTCAAGTCCTGCTTGTTCAGATGACTCTTAGGTCTTTCACAAGTAGACTGGATTGCTGTTGACTTCAGTCAGGAAGTCAAGTAATTAACAACATTGGAAAAGATACATAATGATGCTTTTACTTATCCCAGAAGATTGCTGTGAGGATCAAATAAAATTTTATAAATTATAAATTTTATTCTAATTAATTTATTCTAGAAAGATGAATTACAGCAGTCCTTCCTTATCCATGGATTCAATTTCCATAGTTTCAGTTACCTAAGGTCAACTGTGGTCCAAAAATAGGTGAGTATAGTACAATAAGATATCCTGAGAGACAGAAAACTTTTATTACGGTATACTGTTAACATTATTCTATTTATTATTTGTTATTGTTGTTCATCTTTTGCTGTGTCTAATTTATAAATTAAACTTTATCATAGTTACGTATGTACAGGAAAATGCATAGTGTATATCGGGTTCAGTACTATCCATGGTTTCAGGAATCCACTGGGGATCTTGGAATGTAACCCCTGAAGATAAGCAGGGACTACTGTATTGAGCAATAAGACATATAAACTTCATCCCTCAATAGAGAAGATTATACTCAATTTCCTCTAATGAATTTCCTATGTTTCTAGAAAGAACCAAGCAGACACACAAAGCGAGCATGTTTCTTTAAACTTAAATCTGACGGAATTCTACTCCATCTCCGTATCTTCTGTTTCACTCTTCTCTCTCTCTCACTTTCTCTTTCTCTCTTGAAGAGGTGAAACAAGGGTATATAAAGAAAATTTGATCAGGAGATTTTGTGATAACATATATGGTGAAAGTTTATTTAAATCATAAGAAAATATTAAACTATTATTAAAATGGATAGTCTCCAATGGGATCTGCAACATGAAGTTGAGGACATTTGACATCTATCGCTAGTCTTTCAAATGAGATGGTAATTAATAAACTGTA
>NW_012150841.1:1876392-1879859 GCF_000956105.1 Propithecus coquereli
AAAAATTTTAAAGTGGATTTTGCTTTTACAATAAAAATCAAATCAAAATATTTAAAACTGACAGCTCATTACAATAGGATCCTTTTAAAATTAGTATTTTACATGACATTAGATAATTTTGAAGGCATAAATAACTTTACAGAAATTTTAGAACAAACATAGATGGCACTGAATATTCTCCTATGAGACAAATAAAAGGTATTGACATATTTCCTACTAATACATATGAGGAAACTGAGGCACAGAAAGTATAAAGGCAGCAGGCATATATTTCCTTCATTACCACTATCAGGTTAGTGTATAAGCCACAGTTAGTTTCTCATCACAGAAGTCCTTATGGTTAAATTTTAATTAATTAAACAAAAGCCTAATTTTGGATGTTCATATTATATTCTATAGATGTTATAGATTTCGAGGATGAACAAAATTTAGTCTCTCACAATTTCACCAAACTGGTTAGATTTTATAAACCAACTGTCACTAACAATAAAAAGGAAACACACCTCACAGTAGGGGAAAATGGTTGTCCAAACACACTGCACTGATAGACCAGCCATGCACAGACCCAGACATGATCAACTCTAAGAGAGCCATCCTTGTCAAGTCATGTCAAATTTTAGGAATTGTAGAAGCGGCTCTTATACTAGATATTCATACATGGATGGGAGAAGTGGGTGCAGAGAACAGACTGCTTTTACCAACACTACTTCCTCTCCTGACCGCTCAGCTCTCTACTTCATTAGATTTGAGAAGTCATCTGCATGACAGGCACACTTTGCACCCAAGGGCCTCTCTCTTTTCCAGAGGCAGCATCAAATAAATTGGCTCATCTCTGTTGAAAGACAGTACTTGCCACCAAGGGGCACAGAACAATAGAAGGTAGTAGAACAGTTACAGAAAGTCTGTTAGAATTCGTAAAACAAAATTGTTAAAATAACTCCTAAGAGAAAAACAAATAAATCCACATCATGCCCACACACTTGTTCACTCATTTCTAAGTAACCAATTTGAATTCTCAAGATGCCGATTGAAGCCCTGAGTTCTATGGACAGAAGGAAGCTCTCTGAATACTTAACTTCTTGAATCTGTGATGCACAAAGCCTGGGGCGTTTTCCAACGACTACAAGAATATTTACCACTTACTCAGTCTCAAGTATTGCAATGCATTATTTTTTCCTCCTGACAGCCTTATGGGATAGATATTATTTTTACCTTCATTTAATAGATAAGGAAAATGAGGCTCAAGGAGGAAAAGCAATTTGCACAAGATTACATAGCTATGAAAGTGGTAGAGCTGGGACCTCTGCCTTACTCTAAAGCTTATGCTTTAGCTTTTCTGTTGCTCATTGTAACCTGAAGCCATGAAGAGATGAATTACATTCAGTAGATCAAATTTTGTTTGTATTATTTAATTATGTCTAAACTTTATTTTTTTTTTTGAGACAGAGTATCTTGCTTGGGCTGGAGTGCAGTGGTGCTATCATGGCTCACTGGTTTTTTTTTTGTTTGTTTTTGGGGGGGACAGAGTCTCACTGTGTTGCCCAGGCTAGAGTGCCGTGGCATCAGCCTATCTCACAACAACCTCAGACTCCTGGGCTCAAGCGATCCTCCTGCCTCAGCCTCCCAAGTAGCTGGGACTACAGGCATGCACCAAAACACCTGACTAATTTTTCTATTTATGTTTAAGTTTTGACCACTTCTCAACCTCTAACTATATAGTATAACTAAATTGACAATCTTAGAAAATATTTACGTCTTTTTTTCAATAAGCAAAAGTGGCAAAGGCTTAACTATCCTTCTCAAATCTAAAAACCATTCTTGGAGTTCACAGCTTGGTACTATTTCTAGAAGTCTCTGAGTCATTAACTCTATTTTTTCCCCAATTTTTGACCTTCTTGTTTACTATGTTACCTTTTCTTCAATTCCCCTTCTCTCTGTTTGTAGCACTACTTAGCTATTTTACCTTCTTTAAATACGTATTTCAGTAAATTTCCACTTTATTTTTGTTCTACCTTCGTCTTCAGTTTTTTCAACATGAGCTTTCTTTTCTATTTATTTTAATTGATAAATAAAAATTGTGCATATTTATGTATACATTGTAGAAAGATTTGATCAAGACAATTTACATATTCATCACTTCACCAATGTTATTTTTGTGGTGAGGACATTAAAAGTCTTTTTTATTTTTAGCAATTTTGAAATATACAATATATTATTGTTAACTGTGCTCATCATGCAGTGCAATAGATCACTAAAATATTCTTCCAGTCCAACTGAAACTTGGTACCCTTTGATCAACGTCTCTCCTTTCTCCATCTTTCCTCCTCTTCCCCCAGTCACTGTATGATCTCACTCACCTGTGGAATCTAAATAAATTGATTTCGTAGAAACATGAGCTTTCTTTATTGAATTTTGCTCTTATTACTTTTATAAATGGGTCCACTCTCCTCCAGCCCCCATCTCTTTCTCTCTTAATTATCTCCTAAGTATCTATAAGTCAGTATAAAATTGCACATACAGAACTACCAAATGTGTCCTGCTATTTACAGTTCATATTTCTCATATGTTGCATGCTCGACAACCTTGTAGGCTGGTAATTATTAATCATACTTTATAGATAAAATATGAGATACTGAGGCTCAAAAGGAATAAATTACACCTATTAAGTTACGTGGGTAGACAGTTGCCATGTTTTCTGACTCTAAATTCCACAACTTTCCATTATATCATTTGGCTTTTCTATGAAGTTTGTCTTTTGAAAAACTATCTTTTTCTAATTAGGCGGGTAATAACTGCTGATTGTAAATCATTCAAACACTACATAAATTGTTAAGTTAGAAAGTAAAATTACCGAATAAAGATTCTTCCTATCTTCCACAAAATAACTCCTCTAATAACTAATAATGTTTTATATATTTATTCAGATTTCCTGATAATTATTATCATTTCAGGCAGAAGATAAAAGTATAGATAATTTTCTACAACCTTCCTTTTTTTTTTAGTTAACAATCTTAAGTTTTATCTTAAAATTATCTTTTAACTAGCAAATACTGACCTGAATCATGTTTAGAATAAAACTGAGTGAGAGGTTGGGGTATGCATTAAATGGCCCCTCTGTGTTGCTCCTAATTTATGTGGGCATAGAAGATAAAGTCACATTCAAGCTCCAATGTTCAGATTATGGAAAGATCAATTGGAACTAAATGGTAAAATAACAAACGCCATAATAAGTGCTTAGTTAGGATGGAAAAGGCATTATATTTATAGGCAGAGGACACAAATAGAAACATGTATTAATTGACAACAAATTGGTTTGATGTTACGTACAGATTCAGTCATCCACTGGTGGTCTTAAAATGTATCCCTCCAGGATAACGGGTGACTATTGTACTTTAAAAGGAAGTGTCCTTATCGTAGAATGTTTTGTGCTCTTTTGGGTAGATGCCTAATAGTGCTATTGCTGGATC
>NW_012150841.1:1880704-1893690 GCF_000956105.1 Propithecus coquereli
AAACTGATACCTCCCAGTTTGTTCTTTTTACTTAAGATTGCTTTGGCTATACGAGGTCTTTTCGGGTTCCATACAAAGCGTAGAGTTATTTTTTCCAGATCTGTGAAGAATGATAATGGGATTTTGATAGGGATTGCATTAATTCTGTAGATATGGACATTTTAACGATATTGATTCTACCAATCGATGAGCAAGGTAGGTTTTTCCATCTGTTTACATCTTCTACAATTTCTTTTTTTATTGCTACAGTGTATACAATTCCGGTGATAGTTACACTAAAATCCCAGCATTCACCACTACACAATATATTTATGTAACAAAACTGCACTTATACCTCTTAAATTTATCAAAAAATAATAAAATGAAGTGTCAAATGATCTTATAATAGTTACTAATGAGATCAGCCAAGAAGAATAAATGTTCAAAACTCTTGTATTACTGTCAGAAACTACGTATGTCTTTCTAAATTACCACTCCTCTGATCTTGTAATAGCAAAATATTTTTTACTTTGTGTCAATTAGTATTATTTATTCCAAATTTTGCACATACATTCAAATCCCAGTGGATGAAAATGAGGAGAAATACTGAAAAACAACGTGTGGAGGAATCCATAGATTTTTGAGTGGAAGCTTAGTAAAAAGCATTAACATAAAATAACAGAAATACAAACAGAAGCATCATGTTGAAGGGGTATATAGTACTTTGCTTATATAGATGGCTGGCTAGATGAAGGGTAAGGATGCTTTTTATTCCTAATGATAATTTCAAAATCAGAAGAGAGATAGAAAAGCTTTTGCAGCAATGGAAGCCCTAAATTATCCTGATATCTACTAGAAATATTATTGCAATAAAAGTGGAAAGCTAATAATTTCTTTTTCCTTGTCATGCTAACAGTTTCATGTGGAGACGGAAAAGAAAGTTATTAGGATAATTTTTCTCTTCTGAACTTAATTCAGATCAACAAAGAAGGGGGAGAGATTAGCTGGATAAAAACACACTCTGAACACTTAGAAAGACATTAATTTAAAAAGGGGCCATGAAAATTTAGACATGATCCGTGGCCACAGATTACAGAATGCAACATATCTCATAATGGATAAAATATACAAAATTAAAAAAAAAACCATAATAGTCTTACAGTAAAATTTATAGTTTAATTTTTTAGAACATTGAACTCAATTTTTCACAGAGATAACTTTACACAAAAATTGGGTGTCCAAGGAAATCCTGGGGTTTAATATGCAGTTAGACTTCATATGCATTCTGGTGATGATGGCTGGAAATTCCACGTAATTCTCCAGCAGCAAGGACAGAGGTGGGCATAAAAAGGTTGAATGAGAAATAAGAAAAGAAAGAAATATTAAACAGGGGTGGTGAGGGAGAAATGAGGGACTTTGGAAGCCCCAGCCATGGCATGGAGAGGACTTCAGTCCTGAGGGGCTACTCTTGCTGTATTTACCTTGTTTGCAAGATGAGACCCCAGAAATGTGGAAAATGGGTACTAAGCAATCAATATGTTTCTGTGTATTGCTTTAAGAAAATTCTTGGCAAAACTGGCTATCAAACTCCCTGTATATATGAGTAAGCATTTTCTAACATATCTATGCTATAGGATTAAATTTTCCCTTCAAATTGGGATATAAAATTACCAAAAATACATTAAAATTAACATTTTAAATGCATGAAAGTTGTGATTTAACTCTAAGTTCACACTGCTATTAAGACATAGACAAAAATGTGTTTCTAGATACTACTAAGAATATAGAAAGTACATAAAACAGTAACCATCTCTTAGGGAGATTGTCACGTAGCCGATAACTATTAATATATGGTTACTACATTTTTGATCTGGATGTATCAACTGTATTTGCTTCCATTAATGTTTGAGATTTATAGTTATTTTTGTCAATTATTAATCCTCCATAAATGTATTTTTCTTTTTTTTAATTTTTTTTTTTTCTGAGACAGGGTCTTACTTTGTCACCCAGCCTTGAGTTCAGTGGTGCAATCATAGCTCACTGCAGTCTCCAACTCCTGTCCTCAAGGGATCCTCCCATCTCATCCTCCCCAGTAGCTAGTAGTTAGTAGTTAGGACTACAGGCATGTGCCACCATGCCTGGCTAGTTTTTTAGGTTTTTTTTTTCTTTCTGTAGAGACAGCATCTTGCTATGTCTTGAACTCAGGCTAGCTTTGAACTCCTGGCCTCAAGCAATCCTCCTGCCTCAGCCCCCCCAAAGTTCTGAGATTACAGATGTGAGCTACTGTCCCCAGCCTTTTTATTCTCTGTTGCTGTTATGAGATCATAGTAAAATTAAATATGCTTTTAAATTTTTATGAAATTCAATAACAATTATACATGATCATAGGAAGTAAAGGATGCTTTATTAAGAATATATACTTCACCCAATAGGAAAATAATTCAAATTTGATATAGAAATTTTATTGTAAATATTTAGCCATGAGAAGTAACCTGTTCTCTGACATACTTACTGAATATTACTAGTAAGGTATATACATTAGAATTGCTAGTTAAGTATGCACAGAAGACTTCATGAGAAAAATGCAGCATATTAGACATTTCCAGAAACAAAGCTTTTTCTTTAAAGAAATACATTAAAATAAAATTGGTTCTAATGATGTAATGCTTTCTTTGTGTCTCTTGCAGAGCATGACTTAATCTGGAAACCTTATCTTCCAGAATTAGTTAAGCATGTAATCTGCTCATTTTTTCAGATGCCTCAGGACTCTTTATTTGTTTCACTCTAATCTAACAATTATAACCTTTATACAAAATTGAAGCTATTTTCTTCACATTTAAGACACCACTGAAATGAGTTCTGACCCTTATATGTTTTTTACATTACTTCTACAATAACATTATGCTTATGTCATATGTAGTAATTGTAGTCTACTTTTTAAGGGATAAAATAAGCTATTGATTCTTAACTGGGAAATCAAACACAATAGTGTTTTGTGATCAGTTGTGATTAATTTTATAGATGTGAGGAAAATGTATGAATTACTTAGTGGGTTTGTAGTTGAATATAGATAAAGCAATGTTATTAGATGAATACCTAGATTAGACTTTTTGAGACCTTAATATTTGCCAGGTAGTGTGTAAAATCTATACATTTATATTATCCTTTAATCTTCGTAACAGCTCTCTGAAGAAAGGGAAGATGGAATAACACTTCCCTGAGTATAATTTTTTGTACCATTCTAACTTTTGGAATTTTTAATGTTTCATGTACATGCTTAGAAGAGAATAGAAAATCAATGACCGTGGGAGGAAGAAACTCCTAGATCCAAAAACCTGAAACAAAAACATGAACAAAGACTTCAAATGAATAACAGCCACACTGGGTGGTGGAATCTTAGTTAATTTGTGAACTATTCAAACTTTGAATAGTTGAACTATATTATCTTCAGTATGAAGACAAAGAATTCTAAACAAATATTAAATTAGGAAGTAGCTTCTTTTATTTAGATTCATGCATTACCAATTTGGAAACTAGTCTCCATGTATTCTAGAATGAGCAAATAAATATATTGTGGCTAACAGGAGCTAGGTTTTGCTCAGTTAGGGAACAAAGTTACAAATATGGAAAGGGGGAAGATAAAATGAATCCCATGCCAATGGTTTTCTAGGCGTTAGTTTGAATTTAGGGCTTTTAAGATGGATAGCTAGATAGATATACAGATAGGTATAAAATAGATATTAGTGATACATATATTCATATATATGTATGAATATATATTCAAATATGTATACATTTATGAATATATATGTGATTTTACATATGCGTATACGTATATTCCTAGTTCTGTTCTACCTGCTGAGTCTAGAAGCAGTGAGAGCCAGAAGGAATGAGAAGCACACCTGACACCAAAATCTTTGTTTCTAAATATCTTTCTTCACTAAAAGGACTCAAAACATTTTAATGAAATTACTGACTCCAGTGCTAGTCAGGGAAAGGAGAAGATTGAGTTTGAACCTCTATTTGTGCCAGAAATAAGGGAAGTGTTCAAGGAATGATGGAGACATGTCAAGAGGACATAAAAGCCAGCCTGAAGGGGCTCCCTTAGATTAAATTCAGGAAAATTTGAGCATCAAATCAATGATACAAAAGATTATATAATATTATTATTGATATAAATAATTATATATCATATATCATTATATTATATATAATAATAAAGGATTGTAACTCATTGAATAATGTAAGTCTACATTGATATAAATAAATAAAAATGGAGAAAAAAGCTATACTTAAGTAGAAACTCAACTAACAAATGTAAAGAAAATATAGAATTAGAAATTCTCTATTTAGCAATAAGATAATTCACACAAGAAGCATCAATAAATGCTAAAACAAGTTCGTAAAAATTTGAGCATCAGTGGGATATTTATTCTTAAAGTATCTTAACACAAACTACTTTTTATTACACAGTGAGAAATAACTACATTGAAGTTATTGGCAGACATCACCTTAACAAGCAAACACCATTCCCGTAGACAACACCTTAACAAAGTGACAAAGTTAACATCCCTATAATGCTGCAGTCCCCAACCAACTGGGACATAGACCAGTACCGGCCCATGGCCTGTGAGGGACCAGGCTGCAGAGCTCCGCTCCTCCCACCCCTTCCCCCTGTCCATGGAGAAATTGTCATCCATGAAACCAGTCCTTGGTACCAAAAAGATTGGGAACTGATGCTATAATGGGTCAAATGGACATCATATGTCTTCTGATATGATGCACTACAAAGTAACATTATCACTTTTGTGATCTTGCCACCAAAAGTGCATAAAGTAAATCTAATCATGAAGACACATTGGATAAACCTAAATTGAGAGACAATTTACAAAATAACTGACCTATATTATTTAGAAAATATCTATGTCATAAAACACAAATCAAGACTGAGGAAGTGTTTCAGAATAAAGAAGTTTAAACTGACATGAAAATTGAACACAAAGCATAAGATGATATTTTCTTTGGATATAAAAGACATTATTGGGACAAGTGATGAAATCTGAATAAGGTTTGTAGATTAGATAATAGTATTATGACTAGTAAATGTTACTTTCTTGATTTATGTAAGATAATGTCTTTATTTTTAGAAAATATACACCTAGGAATTTAGTAAAGAAAAAGGGAATCTTGCCTGTAACTAATTCTCAAATGGTTCAGGAAAACAATGAAACACACACACACACACACACACACACTAACCTTTGGGGATTCTGAGTGAAGTGTATACAGTAATTCTTTGTACAATTCTCTCTTTTTTGTAAGTCTGATTTTATGTCAAAATTAAAAGTTGAAAAAACAGCTCTATGATGTAGTTAAACTATTACCTCAATTTAGGGTAAGTCAACTCCTCACGCAGAGTTACCCTCTAAGCACTACAGCCAAGATTTGAGCTTGATTCTCCCTAACGTCTAAACTCTTTGTCACTACTTTGCTCTATCTTGCTATGCTATAAATAAGAGAGTGTCTCACTCTCTGTAAGTAGTAGCTGTCATACATGTCAACGAGCAAATAAAAATGAGGAGCTTTGATACAGAACCTAAAACTTCATTTACCAATAAGTGTTGAACTAGCTATAGTTACATATAGGAATTAAAATTATGAAAATTAAAAAGTTGGTTTGTCAATCACACTAGCCACCTATCAAGTGCTCAAAAGGCAAATGTGGCCTCTAGCTATCATGTTAGACAATATAATTATGGAATACATCCTTCATCTCAGAAAGTTCTATTGGACTGTGCTGGTTTAGACAGTTATAAAATCAAAAGGGATGCTCCTTATATCCATCCACAATTGTTACACAGGAAACAGGAGATTCTCACATTCCACTTCACATGGCAACACTATACCGAACTGGTGATGAGAATGGACTCTGGAGATTGCCTGTCTTTCAGTCCAGGCTCTACAACTTACTAACTTTGAGTCCTCCAGCAAGTAACTTCGCAATGTTTTGTTTAGGTTTTCTCATCTGTTTAATGGGAATAGTAATAATGTCTACCTCATGGGGTTGTGTGAAAATTAAATGAGTGAAATAAAGTGCTGAAAAGAATATACTTTTATAACTCATAGGGAATGTTCAGAGGCACATTGGAGACAAAGTTAACAATTCCTTAAGTAGAAAATTAAATATACATTTCATGTCCATTAGGTCCCTATTTAGGAAGATAATTATGTACCAGAGGTGTGGTTGAACTTGATGACTTTTAAGGTTGCTTTCAATAGAGACTCTATGATTCCATGTTATTAAGAACATTGTCATTCTGCCTTGGAAATAGGTTTATAACAATGAGCATTTATACTTTGCAAAGAGAATTTACTTATATCTCCTTAATACAGTTGGAAAATTTTTTTAATTTTATAAATAAATAAATTTACTTTCTAAGAGGTCAAATAACTTCTCAATTAGTAAATAATTATATATTTATAATTTAATACAATACATAACGCATTTTATATGATAAGGTATTAGCCCAAAGGTAAATGATCAGTAAGTAGCAAAGCCTAGGGTTGAAGAGAGGTCTTGCAACTCCAGGACTTTTATGCCACTTGATGCTATTAGTTAGGCATTCATTATATATTTGTTGAGCACATACTTTGTACTGGATATGTTGCTATACTGGGAAAATGGTGTTGAATATGGAGAACTGTCTTCTGTGCTTAGTATAAGGGATAGTTCAGTTGAAGTTCTCCAAATTGTTCACAGAAGCCCATAGTTCATACAACCTTATTTGAATTGGAATTGCATGGAAAGTCAAGTAATTCTGTATCCCTCTGGGTTTGTGAAACGCTAGGAAAACTTTTATGAAAAAATATTTAGATGCAGCTTTTTGATGCAACATAAAATATATTGAAATTTCTGCAGTGATGGTCAATGGTGTTTGATTTTAAAGTATAATCTATTATCTTATCTTGGACCTAAATTTGCTCTTCTACTGTTTTCATCCAGTACAAAAGTGTGCAAAGATATTGCTCTTTTGCTTATTTACAAAAACACCTCATTCTCATCATCTTTTATCTTTCCCTGATCCATGTCTCTACAATATTTTGTTATTAAAGCCATGGCAGAAATACCAAATTAAATTAGTAACTAACATTGTAATAATCTCAGTAGTACCACGTGAACATATGCATGTACGCATAAGCTGTTTCTAAACAAAGTTCCCCATTAAATATGACTGTATCAATGTAGCATATCAATGAGAAAAAGTCTGGTTGGGCATATCTTTGTAAACAGCACTTTTTGCTTATTCTATTCACCTTGAGCATTAGAATCAAGACTTGAGCTGTATAATTCACATTACTGAAATGTTCCAGAGTTTTAGAAATTATAGCACATGAAATCAGACTTGCTTGTATAGATAAAAATGTATTTTAAAGATTTGAATGATCATATTTAAGGAACTTAATGACCACAAATTTTAATATTATTTTATTAATAATATTATTAATATTCTCTCCTTACATATTTTATTTGATTTAAAAATAATAACTTACATCTGTTTATTGCTTTCTGCCAGATACTCCAAGTATATCTTTTTTCTATTTTTAATTATTATGGGTACCTAATAGTTGTATATCTTTATAGAGTACATGTGATGTTTTGATACAGGGATACAATGTGAATTAATCAAACCAGGGTAATCTGGGTATCTGTCACCTCAGGCATTTATCATTTCTTTGTGTTAGGAACATTCCAATTCCACTCTTTAGTTATTTTAAATATACCCTAACTTATAGTTGTTACAGTGATCCTGAGCATCAGTTTCATTAAATATTCCCATTTCAAAGATTAAATAACTGAACCAATAGATAACCTGTTATAGTCATAAAGTGAGGGAGAAGTAATTTGAAAGTAGTCATATATGACCAGAATTCCTACTTTTAATTATTCTCCTATGCTGCCTTCTGTTCATTATAGAATATTAGGGAAATATATTAAAATAGTAAAAGAATGAGATGAATTATGTATATTAACACTCTACAACAACTACACTAAACATTTTAGTATATTTTATTTTAATCTTACTTATTTGGTGGTCATTATGGTCTTAAGCATTTTGGAAGTTATGCTACTAAAGAAGATGAATACTTCAACCTCAAAAAATCGATAATGCAGAGAAGAAAATCTATAATCTGTCAATAGTGTAGGATTTTAAAGTATGGACTCTGGAATCAATCAGACTGCTCAGGATTGAATCTTAGTACCTTACTTATCAGCTGCATGTCCTTGAACCAATTACCCAATCTATCTTTGAGTTTCTAATCACTAAATGTTCATTATTATCATTATTATCATCATCATATACCTCAAACTTGCATCAGATAATACAGGTGAAAGCAAAGTTTAGTGGAAACATGAAGGGAAAGGAAGGAAATTAGTTTCAACTGAACAGATCAGAAAAGGCTTAGAATTTCTGATTGAGGCTTAATTTACAGACGCCAAAGTAATGCCAATATTTAAAGAACTCTTTCCCCCTTCCTTAATTAAAAAATATTCTCCATGTAGTTATGTGAGCTTTTTAATGAAAAAAATTCTTATTTAGAGATGTTGTGGTTATAAAAGTTTACATATAAAAATGCATCTGAATGGGTAAAATTAAGAAATGAAATATGTGAATTAAAAACTCAATTGCTTCTTAAATTTTTATTAGACTAACCTCAACGTGTTAAAGCCATTCCAATATCCCTTAGTGCACATCCAAAGATGATAAAACACCATACATTTGTCTATTATGTAAATTTTGTCTTTTCATTTTCATTTGTTGAATGTCACTTATTAGCTCATAAAACAGCTGAGTCACAAGTACTAGATCTATAACTCTTTCTGATCTTGTAAAGCATTCAAGTGAAGAGAATACTCCTATTAAGTGTGATGCTTCTCTAGTAAGAAGTTGTCACTACATTATTTACCTAATTATGGACTTCTATGACTTTTACATAATTTACAATGTTAAAATTTTGGTTTATAATCTTTTATTTGTCCTGTCTCCACATTTTGGTTTCAATGACTACCTCTCTCTAAATATCAATACATTATTTGTGTATTTTATAAACGAATATATCATAAACTTTTCTCATGAAGATATTAAAGCTTTCTTTTAGTATCCTTGTACATGGATGCAAAATTTCTTGCATGGATGTACTACAGTTACTACGACAATTGCTTGTCATTCAGATTGTACCCTTCTTTCTTCCAATTATATTAATAAATAATTCTATGAGGAATGTTCTTTATATAAAATTTGGCCCCAGCTGTTCTCTCTATATATTGTTTTGTTTGTTTTTTGTCTGGGTGCTGCTCTGGTGAGCACTACATGCGTAAGGCCTCTGCAGTGAGGATCATTTGCTCTGCTAGGGCTTGTTGCGGGTCCAGGCAGTTCAGTCTTTCTTACACATACCAAGAGTGGTATTTCCCTGGCTTGAAAAGGGACCAAATGTAACCAGCTCATATCCCCACAGGGCAGCCCTCTTGTCTCAGAGTCTGTAGCTTTTAATTCCCTCAATCAATCAACTCTGCCCTGATATGACTCTCCAGAAAAAGCAAATTACACATGCATGCTGCATGAACTGATGCTGGCAGTTTTACAGATAAGGATGAGCCTTTTGGCAGATAACCTGCCTAGAATGGAGAGAATGGCAAGGGAAAGGCTGTTTGACATCAGTGCTTTCCTGGCTTATTCCCTGGAGGAATCAAGCCCACTCGGAGCAGGTATGGTGCACAATCGTGCTCCAAACTTCAATACAAGTTATTCACTTATTTGCAATAAAACATGTGTCTTCTGTCTTTCTCATTAATGTGTAGAGTCTGAAAGAATTTAATCTTTTCTTTACCTTGTTAGCAGATTTTAAAAGACCCAAAGAAAAAATCCTGGCATAATTTTGTACATGCTAGAAGTTACAGAGACTAATATATTATTTAAGCAAAAAAATCAATGTTAATATTACTTGTACATTTCTGAGCTAAATTATTTTATATAGGATTTGATATGAGAGTGCTTAAAAGCCTTACCAAAGGCTTATAAAATATCTCTTTATCAAGGTATGACTTTTAAAATTCCTAAAAGGTTTGCTCAATATAAAACATGAATTTTTAAGTTAACCAAAAATCTTTTTTTTTTTTTTTTTGGTCAATCCAACAACTTATGCTTCAGTTCTATCCCACGCTTTAATTCTAGTCAATCGCAAATTTAATATGAGCCAAGATTATGAAACAGTCATTTTAGAAGCTAATCTGATCAGGCAAATATGTGGTTATGTCTGGGTGGGGCAAGAGGAGTTAACGGAAATATATTCTCAGCAACAAGATTAGAGTGGGTCCTACTTTATCCTATGATGTTTAGATTAAAGCTGGGTCCTGCAGTCAACGCTGGGTACATAGACTAATTGGGGTACACTGAGAAGACAGGATGGTAAAGAAATCAAAGCCGTGACTCATGAAAAATTGCCTAGAGCAGAGACGATGTAGGAGGATGAATATAACTGTCTTCAAATATTTGAAAGGCTGTTGTGTGGAATAAGATTTGTTCTGTATAGCCACAAGGGATTGAGCTATAGGTGGAAATATAAGAAAACATTTCAACTCAATACACGAAAGAAGTTTCTAATAAAGCACAGAGTCATTGTAAATGCTTTGAGAATTGACATTGAGACTGTGGAAAGAAAGGGTTTCAAGTTTATATCTTTTAAAAAGAAATGTATGTATGGGGACAGGGAGTGTAAGGAAATCTTTGTATCTTCCTCTCAATTGTGCAGTGAACCTAAAAGTCCTCTAACAAAATAAAGTCCATAAAAAAAAAGAAAGTAGGTAACAAAACAATAAACACTATGGTTTCAATATTAAATATTAAACACAGAGGCCTCGACAGAGAATAGAGTTTTAAAAGTAATTAAAAGGGGTTTTCATAGTTTCTTTGGGTACAACTAACCAAAGTTCTTATAAATAAAAAATACTTTGCTAATTTTATTTGTACACAATAGGAAAGGAAAGCTGGATTATTCAAGAGAACAGATCAATGAGGACGTAATAACTAAATATATTTAGTTGTAGGTGAATAAAAGAGTAGGACAGAAGGGAAATAAATTGATTTAGCTAGGCCAAACATTGGAAGAAAGAGTAAAATAAATCACCAAATGAATGTTGGTTTCAATAACCAAACCCTCCTCAAATATATTTTACTAAAAAAAATTTTGAATGACCTATTTGCAATTGCCTTTATTACTTATTTTATATGAGAATTTGGGTTTTTGCCATGATTTTAATATTTTTTAAACAGGAAACCATACCTTTGGCTGAGTGATATCGTCAGATATTTCAGTGAGATTAAATAAAAGAAAATCCTGGCTCAACAGATGGGTCCTATATCATGATTTCAAGACTTGTCTGGCAGGCTCAACTACAGGGCTGAGCTACTTTACATTTGCGAAATCAGCAACTGAAACTGGAGTCTTCAGAGTTCATTTCCTGTAGCTTTACCCGTCATTTCTAGCATGTTCTACCATTTAATTAAAATAACATTAGATTTTCTTTACGTTCAGAAACATCTGATTAAAATTTAGAATAAAATGTCCCTATTAACATAGCATTATTAAATACCAATATTTTAAATAAGCATTTAAAAATAAATCACAGATTCTATCCTTATACATTCAGGAATCTTAAAAAAATATACAGAAATTGGGATGCAAAATGGTAACAAAGCCCTGAAAACTGTCTCAAACATAATGATTTTCTTTCTCATCAACTGATACTTTTCTTCTTAAAAATATTTAGGATAGCAAATGGAGTTATTTTAAATATCAGTGTACTTGTAAAAAGGACATAAAATCTTAAAATAATCCCAAAATTCTAGCTAGCATAAACAGAAAAAAAATTTTAATCTTATTTAAACCATATTTGTTGTTTGTAAATATAAGAAAACGGCAGGAAAACAGGCATTGAATATATCTATAAATATAATAAAATAAGATAAAATTTTTGAGAAGTATATTTTATTAAATTCAAATAATAGTAAAAATTATCATTTTGAATGGTGGGCAAGTTAACAGGAACTAAAATACTTTCTATGTCATTCCTACATTTCTTTCTTTTTTGCCCCCATTAACTTTCTCATCCTATTTTCAGTCTTTATCAGTGAGGCCAGATGCTTTATCATTGCAACCTATGGTTCCTAATCTTGGCTATGAATCAAAATTACTCTGCAGGTTTTTAATATTGCTTCTAAGGCCATATCTCAGACCCATTGAATCAGCCTTTGAGGGAGGACCTGGAAATTTGCCATTTAAAGGATTTCTGCAGGTGTCTCTGCGGAGGGAGCTCAGTGCTTAGGAACCACTGACCTATTGTTAAAGCAGTGCCCTAATTGCATTTTTACCTGCAGGGTCATTCCTGTCTTCTTTCTAGTGCATCTAGCTCAAGCCACTACTTCAATATTCCTAAAGCATCTCTCTCATGATATCTCCTTCCTGTTCTGAAACCTCCAGTAGCTCATAATTGATTTTCAATCCATCTTTTTCAAGAGATTACTAGTCATGTTTCAAGGCACAGCTCATAAGGAACTTCCTCTAAGATGCCAACTTTCACTATCTGTGATAAAAGTCATCACTCCCTATTTGGAATCCCCAAACATTCTGTATTACACACATGGCACTTATAATCTTCATTTTTGTATTATAATTATCTGTACATGTATGAACAATGTAAACTGCATACATATCTCAATTGTATGAATTAATGCATGAAAAGACATAGGAAAAAATGGTGTTCTTGAATCAGAATTAAATTGAGAGATTTTATAAGAACAAAAACAAGAAATACTTCTAAAATAACATATGAGCTATATATATCTTCAAGCAGACATCAAAAGGTATAGGGACCCATACACTAAGGCAAATCAGCCTCAGAGCTGTAATTCATATGCCTGTTTAAACTTATGTAAATCAGGGCATTAAAG
>NW_012150841.1:1895385-1897250 GCF_000956105.1 Propithecus coquereli
CTTATTAAAAATACCTCTTTAAAATCTCTTCATTGAAAGTCCCTGTTGACTCCAAATTCACTGCCTTTACCATTGGCATACCCTCGTTGATTACTGAGTCTCAAGAATACTGCCATTACATATCACGTCTCATTTGTATTCACTCCCAAAATTGATATCTAGATTATTACAATAACTAATGTCTCTTTATTTTTAGACCTTCACAGAGCTGCTAGGATAATATCTGTTAAATGTTATCTTCTCAACAGAGCTCTGTTAACCATCACATCTCAGCCTTGCATTCAAAAGTATCTATTACATCCATTCTCCTAATTCCATTCTCTTCATTCTTATCTTTATTCATTCTAATGTAGCCTTTCTGTTTCAGCAATGTCAGTGTATTTATCATTATTTCTTAATTTCCTTTTTCTATTTATCAGCTAGTGCCTTGTACAGTACAGAATAAACATTAGTTATTCATTTCTTGAAAAGAAAGAAGGAAGGAAGAAAGGAAGGAGGAGGGAAGGAAAAAATGGAGTAAAATATATTAACAAATCCATTTTTATTTTGTAAACTATCACAAATGACAGATACCTAACATCCCATCCCTGATATTCTCTTTCTTATGTACCTCAATTCTAAGTTCTCTTTCCCAAATGCTACAGAGGTAACTTAGAGAAATACAGCAGCTCACCCAGAAACTCACAATTACGTTGTTCCCTGAGTCTTATAGAAGACACTATAATTCTATTAATACAAATTGTGTGCTATAGTGAGCAAATATTCATCATGCTTAGTAATTTAACAAAGTGGCCAGTCCCAGTGGGGAGATTCTAGGACTCTATCACTAGCTTGCTTGGAATAAAGAGAGAGTAAAAAACAAGACAATGGCAAAAGGTTTTCCCAGGATTTAAGTCGCTTCACTTTCCTAAGCAGTCCCCAACATCACAATCACAAAATTTCAGAGAGGCTAGAGTTGTCTATACTTATCTCCGTTTTAACTTCCACTCACTCCTCACCCCACACTATATGGCTTCTGGTTCCATGATTCCATTGAAACAGCTCTTGCTGAGATCCACATATCACTAAATCTAATGAACATTTTTCAGCTTTCAGGTGATTGCACGGTGTTTTTTTTTTTTTTTTTTTTTGACAGTGACTTCTGTCAGTCTTAATACATGTTACATATTTGCCTTATTTTACTCTTTCCTCTGTGTTAGCTCCTTCATTGTCAGGTACAGGCTCATTTTGGGGCACATAGATATTAAATGGTGGAGCTTCCCAAAGTTCACTCTTAGGTTCTCCCTCTTTTTATTCTATACTTTCCTCCACATCCAAAGCTTGAATTATTACCTATATATAATACAAATGATTTCTTCTGAGCACTCACCCATATATTCAATTTCCTATAAGACATCTCTTCTAGGATTCATTTCCAAACACACATTCATGTCCAAAATCAAATTCATAGTCTTCCCACACATTCAGCATGTTTTTTTATCTCAATGAGTAACACCCACATTCATCTAGCTATACAAGCCAGAAAACTCATCTTGACAACAAACTAATCTATCCACATCCACCTTAGTGCCCTTTTAGTCTACGCACAACACTGATGCCTGGGTGATAATTTAAAAATGAAATCTGATCCTTTCCTTTCCTTGTTCAACACCTTTCAGTGGCCTCCCATCTCTCTTAAACAAATCTCACCATGACCTAAAAAGCCCTGCACGATCTGACTATCTCAACTTCTTTGATGCTTTCTTCCAGCATGTCTTTCTGCATCCCTCAAACTTGTACATACAGTGGCCTTTTCAGTCCCTTATCTGCTCTCTTTCAAAAAGTTGCCTGGATTCTCTTTCCCATGCTCATCATCTAGTTAACTT
>NW_012150841.1:1898345-1901519 GCF_000956105.1 Propithecus coquereli
AATTTATTTATTCAGTGCTGTTACAGTAAGATAGACATTTCTGGACAGAAATGATCATTCCATATCCACATGGAGGAGGAGCAGGGAGTGTCATAAAATGCAACTCCTAAGCCCTCCTTGTCCTTCAGGGATTAGGAATCTTTTGTTTGATCAAAATGGCCTTGATTATGCATTCATGAATTTTGATCTGATTTTTAAATCAATTTTTTACAAAAGCGTATAATAGAGATCAATGTTCCAGAACCTGATCAATCCCAATAAAGTCATGAAATTGATTTTCTGGAAATGCCAGGTAAGAGGTTCAATCTGAACATCTACTGATTCTCTTAAGAGCCAAACAGTGGACTCTGCCCTCTACCTTTCCATTAGTCCTTTTTACCCATTTCCTCTGCAATATTTTCTTGAGCCTATTTTATTTCTAGAAATAGAGTTACAACACAGGGTAAACTGGAAATATTATCAAAGAACCACGGGAACATGGCACAACTGTGTTTTAGTAATTAGGGGAAAAATCTTGACTTTATATTCTTGAGATACACAATTATCAAAACTAGTAGAGACTGTGACCTAAGCTTCTGGCTTCTTTGAAGTTGTACTATGTCCTCTTAAGGTAATGCTATATTTAGAAATAACATAATCAGTACTCAAAGAAAACTCATCAGTCTTCAGAATTTGCAAATTTAAATTCTGTATTTCAGCTAAAATAATGGAATAAGAAAAATCCTCTGTGCCTGGAAATTAGAAATTCTATGAATACTGGTTGAATAGGTAAAAAGAATTTTCACAGAATTTTGGAGATTGTGAATATGAGGAAACTGAGGTTAAGGAAGACCAATCCAGTTGCCACAGGTGGAACGCCAGCTAGTGAAGAATCCTTGATAGATCATTTTCCTTGAGTTTCTGAAAACTCTGGCTTTCTGCCATTTGCCGGAGACACAATGACATCATGTGTGTGTGTTTGTGTGTGTGTGTGTGTGTATATGAGAGAGTGGTTTTTACAAAAGTATGTGTGCTTTTGCATATGTAAACAGGGATGAGAAAATAATTAAAATAAGACTATAGTAGTTTAGTATGAGAGCTTCTATTGCTAACAAACTCAATTATTTTTAACTTTTGGACATAAAACAATTTGCATATTTTCAGCATGCTAACATGGCTGCCCACTGAGGAATTCTAGATATTTCAGACTGTAAGAAATAGTTGAAGAAAACCTTTTCTGTCCTCTATCCTTGAGAAATAATTAAAATTACTCATTCATTCCCTTCAAAGCATAAAGCAGAGCATTGGATCCATGTTTCGTATAAGCAGCCATCTTGATCACTTTGCTTCTATCAAGTCCCAAGGACTTGTGGTTTTGGTAATGTTTTTCTCGTTATAAATCATAGGCAAGCTCACATTTTTATTTCATTTGACAAAATAAGAAGTAGCTTCATGACAGTAATAACTGGGAGGCGGATCAAAGTGTTTGACCTAACTGCACATGGCATTTTATATTTTGGCTTCAGACAGCTCATCTTTTGATACTTCCATCAGTACATAAAGGAGGAATTTACTACTTAATGCTCTAATAAGTATGCAACTTCTGGAAAGAAGGACCACTTTGAGGATGTACACCAAGCATCATCACCTAAAATTAATCACTTTGCTTTGCTAAAGGAACTTAATCTCTTGGTCTTTCATTAGAGAAGTTATATTCCAAAGAATTTATATGTATTTGGTAATATCTTATGATTTCACATATTTCCATATAACCTCATTGATTGTTCCACATTGTACATGCAACCTTGATGATATTATCAAACTACAAAATGAATCTATTTTATGGGGTGGGTTTTCTACACACCATATTTGGGCAGAAAGAAGAAATGAAAACTTTGGATTCAATTGTCTGCTTTGTCACTTGCTTGTCTCAACAAATTTGGATATCTTGTTTTTTCTTATCTTAAAAAATGGGAGGCCGGGTGTGGTGGCTCACGCCTGTAATCCTAGCACTCTGGGAGGCCGATGCGGGCGGATTGTTTGAGCTCAGGAGTTCGAAACCAGCCTGAGCAAGAGCGAGACCCCCCCCTCTACTAAAAATAGAAAGAAATTAATCGTGGACAACTAAAAATATATAGAAAAAATTAGCCGGGCATGGTGGCGCATGCCTGTAGTCCCAGCTACTCAGGAGGCTGAGGCAGGAGGATCGCTTGAGCCCAGGAGTTTGAGGTTGCTGTGAGCTAGGCTGACGCCACGGCACTCTAGCCCGGGCAACAGAATAAGATTCTGTCTCAAAAAAAAAAAAAAAAATGGGAATCATAATATCTAACTCATGAAAATATTTTATTGATTTTACAAAGTAAGGTATATGAAGCGCCTATCCCAGAACCTGGACAAGAGAAGGTCCTCAACAAATGTTAAATTCCCTTTCTAACCACACTTTGCCGTAAATGGATGCTTTAATGAAGCAAAAAATGAAATCTTATCTTCAAATAATTTACATCAAAAAATTATACGTATATGTATTATAATGTTAAGGTGCTAGAATTTAAACTCTTCATGTGCAGTTATAAAGTCTTAATTATCTTTGTATGCACAAAATACAGCATGATGCTTGTCACAGTGCGCACTAAAATCAATGTTACAGTGATGAGATGTTAAACGAAAAGTGACAGAATGCTTAGTATGACCTAGGGATACCGTGTGCTATGGCATGAAGATGGATCCCAGAACACTGCTTTCTCCTTGCAGGACTCTTGTCACTTCCTATGCCATGACACCCCCAGTCTGATCACTACCTGCATCAAGACAGACATAACTAATCCACTGTTTATTCTAATTTTCATAAGAAACCAGTACCTCCAGGGTTATTTCTCACACTTCACCATCCATGGTCTGTGGACAACTCATACTCCTGCTACTGGTAGGCCCTTTCCTCCTTTCCTTTCTCCAGAGCACTTTACCATCTGACATGCCAAATATTTCACATTTTGGTACATCTATCTGCCTCCCCTCTTAGCACGTATACTCCAGGAAGGCAGGCATCTTTTCCTGTTCTGTGCACTGCTACATCTTCAGCTTTTAGCGTCTGCCACTTGCCAGGTCACGGCTATTTGTTAAATGTTTGAATGAACATCCACTCATCAGGAGGAAACACATTTTTACATCAGAACACCTTCCTATTCTTTTGAATAT
>NW_012150841.1:1902067-1903220 GCF_000956105.1 Propithecus coquereli
GGATGGTTTATCTTTTCCAAACCACTCCTGCTTTGAGGATTTTTAATGACAGAAATTACATGACTTTGAATGAGACATTGAATGTAAAGCTGATATTACTGAGTACTCAAGACAATTCAGCTATTACTACTACTACTGTTTTTCTTTCAGTTACTACCATACCACCAAAATGTTAACAAAAATGTTACCGAAAACGTTAGGTGATTTTGATGGGGAGAGTTTCCAATTCTTCACAAAATCAGTGGACACCTACTTCTAAAGCTGATCATAATTGTTAAGACTCGGTTAATCCTTTTATGTTAATGTAGAAGCATATAGATAGGTCAATTTTTTTCTTGAGATTTTTACTTCTACTAAGGAGGAATTATGGGCTGGCTTAAGAGAATCTCTTTAAGGTCATGGAAAAATAATGGTAAACTTTCCTGGCCCACAGAAAAAAAGAAAAATATTTCTCAAGATTAGAGTGGTCCTAAAACAGATGGCCTTATAAAGTCACTGCCCACGACTGGATGTATTCAGGAAAAAACTGAGAATGTATCTGCTAGAGTTGTATGAGACATCTTTATTGGGAGACTGCTGAATTTATCTCCTTTGGCCTTCCAATTCTAGGATTCAATGACCACTGAGACTCAGAAACCATAAGAGAATATTAAAAACCATTAAATAGGTTCGAGAAGTAAAAATTTGATTCTAGTTAAACTTTTAAATATTCTACTAAAAAACAAAATCATTTCTAAAACATTTAGTTCAATTATGCCTAATTGCCAAGGTAATATCATGATAATTATATATACAATTTCATGTGTCAGGTTAAAATTATATGCATGTTATTAGAATGCCAAATATGCCCATTTGTGTATTTTTAATTTTATGGATTATGGCTCAAATAATATTACTCATATAACAAGGCTAAAATGTGTATCATTTTTTACTGACAAAGAGTATTTGTCTTTTCCCCTCAAATGTCAAGTAATTTTATCTTGCAGCAATTTCCCTTTAAGAATTTTCTATACAAAGATAGCTTCTCTGTGTTTGATGTTGATTTGGGTAGGATTATCTAGTCTAGAATTAATTAGTCTCATCTTTGGGCAAAGTTAAGTAGGGATACTTGCAAACTGCTGGTGAGTAGAGGCTTTGTTATTTTATACATCTA
>NW_012150841.1:1906376-1908876 GCF_000956105.1 Propithecus coquereli
TTAGAGAGAAAGAAAAATTATATCTCAAGAAAACCTCATAGATTTTTGAAACATAAATATTTTTTGTCCAGGGTTTGTAGCTTTTTGTCATTAGCTTAACTCCTTAATTGACTTTCTGTAATAGTTAGATTTTCATATTTTTTCACTGAATTATTTATTAGATTGCACTTTTAACTTGTGCCAGGCACTGTTCTAGCTCCAGGAGTACACTAGAGGACAAGGCAAAGTTGCCTACACTAGATACACTCATGAGGAATTCATCAATAATCTCAATTATTGAGTTAACTGAGAAATTGTAATCTCAGATTTTATTTGAAAGTGGTGATATTTAGGGAGCAATAGTTTCCAGCATTCTAGGATAAGCAACAATATTGCAGCAGAATTTGTAAAGTCAAAGCCATCAATAATAAAGTTAATGCATGTCATACTAGTGCTGGGCACGTAGTAGGCACTCACTAAAGATGTATTAAAGAAATGAAAGAAGGAATGTATTAATATTGCAATATCAACAGTAATATCATTTGATACCTTTAATGTATTTGCAATCAATTGTTAGAAACCATGCTCCTTTATAAATATCCCATTTTAGCTGATAATTTGCCAGTATCCATTTTGAAAGAATGCATATTAAGAAATTGTGATGTTCTTTTATGTTAAATATATAACTTCTCAACATGTGAAATCACTGTTAAAGATTTTCTTCTTTACTGTAAATTGTGCTTGAATTGGCCTGCAGGATCAAAAATATCTGTACTTCTGTTCTCCAAAACCCAGAGTACAGCAGAAAGCCAGCTGGCAGGGCCCGCTGGCTGTCTGCCATTTTCATCTGAGGTTGCAGTGCAATCCTACAGGAAAAAAAACAATCATGAATTCTGTTTAACTAAGGCCATAGAATGACATTTGTTTCTTGATGGACTGTGGGTCTATTACTAAGACCAACTAGATTAAAGCCATTCAGATCCTACTTTCTGTGACTCTGGGAAGATCAGAGGGCTGAGGAAGTTTTGAAAATAGGGATTATGTTGTTTGTTATTCCTTAACACAATGAATAAAACAACCAAATGGAAAGTACATGTTCAGGCACCAACTTGTTATCTTGACTGCTATTTTCCCCCTCTAAGTGACAGAACTGTTTTGGCATGGTATAGAGACAACCTATATGCGAGAAGAAAACAACAAAAGCAGTAACAATAATGATTTTGCCAGGCATTGTTCTAAGAACATTGGCATTTGTTAAGTCACTTAAATCCTCAAAATAAGTCCATGAGGCAGTGCTATTCTTATTCCAATTTTACAGATAAGAAAAATGAGATAGTGAGGTTAAGTAATTTGCTCAATGTTGCACAGTTATTAAGTACAGTGCAGGGGAAAAAATCTGACTTTAGAAAATGCTTATTCAGCCACATAGACAGGGGAAAGGATTTTTAAACTGTAATCACAGACATTTAAGCATTCACAAATGCCTTAAGTTTTCGTTCGGAGTTTTGGTTAGTAAGGTTTTTCAGTCTGAAATGTTCCACTTTTTAGGAGCTAAAGATGAGGAAGGCTGCCTAAACTCAAGCTCCGAGTGGGTCTTTATATTTGGTTCATTTTCTAATTTTGGAGTTTCAGCTCTGCCCAGGCAGAAGCCCTACGCACACTGCTTGTATGAAATGAAAGCCAATGAAGGCACCAGAGGCTCGGACTATATTCCCTGATCAACATATTTCAAAACCACAGTAGTACAAACTTTTCAATAGGTCAATTATGTTTTTTTCAAAAGGATAAATATAAAGCCTTACCATAGGGTGTGCTTGTGGAACTTAATAAATTATATAAATCCTAGTCAGTGAATGAGATCTAATTTGTATCAGTCTTAAGGCATCATCTAACTATATTAAAGGGTCAGGATAAACTGTTACGTATGTCCCTATACAACAGTCTTGGGCTGTCATTGTTCAGGCTTACGGAGTTTTATGCGATGATGAAGACCTACTTCCAGGTTTGGAGAGTATCCAAGTCTGGTCTAAAACAAAACAGTTTAACTTCTGGTCTCTGAACATTTCATCTTACATGTATTAAGTAATAGTTCTATGTTGGTACCTTTGAACTCCAGGGGAAAAAAAATCCCTTTTCTTTTAAGCTCAAAAATCATTACTAGTATCCTGATATCGGGCTACTTTACAGCACATTTTAGTTTAATTAACATGAAGATATTACATATTTGAATGCATAGTCTGCTACTTCTGTAGTCTATATGTAATAGAAGAAAAGTTTAAAATAAAATTGACCTTGAACGTGTTGTCTTGAGTTGACTGTTGATATTGTCATAAACCTATTTAGTTATTGTACATATATCAAAAGGATTTAAGACCATGATTATGAGGTTCTGAGACTCAAGGAAGGTAAATTTTCTAATATAGGTTTTTACTAATTGAAATTAATTTTGCTATAGAAAGTGATTTTATGTGCTGAATTTTAAAATTCCTTATTATCTTTTTAAAGATACAGAAATGGTAAA
>NW_012150841.1:1908926-1910201 GCF_000956105.1 Propithecus coquereli
TAAATGGTTAAACTGAAAAGATACTGTTCATGATTATTATTTTTAGTTAGAGAAGCAGTGGATTCACATCAGTTAACCAGATAAATACATATACATACACCTTTCAATTAGTGTGTGATGTTTTATGTGGAAATATAGTGAAATAAAGGGATTGAATGTTGTTGAATTGAAATTTCTTATAGAACTTAATGCATTCACATAAAATGATGAAAAGGAAAATATGTGATTTTAATTGCCTTCTAGTGTTCTGACAAACCACATTAAATTAAAAATTACATGTATTTTGACAGTGTTGAAGATTTACATTAAAAAAACAAGAATGCATCACCGATAGGGATCCAAATTCATGTAACTATAGGGGTATAGAAGAACTATGCTTTCACATAAAAGAGTTTTCTAAAATTATAAATAAGATGCTACCACTATGCTGTTTACAATTCTGCATTGCACTTGGAGTTCAGTCCAACTATTTCCATGGCCTGCAAGACCCTACAGGATGTTACTTTGCATGAGCGCTAGCCTCTTCCTCACTTCTTTCCTCTAGTTCTACGTGCTCCAGTCAAACACACCTTCTTTCCATTCCTCAGATCACACCAAGATCAGTTCTCTTCCTTGGGGCCTTTAGCTCTTTCCTTCGCCTACAGAATAGGACACAATCTTCCAACGTCTGGTGTCTTGTCATTTAGGTCTCAGTTCAAGGGAGACTACTTCCTTGACTATTCAGACATCCTCTAGCCTGTCTTATTTTCTTCTCACACTTAAATACACCTGATTTCATTATGTTCATTTACTTAGGTATTAAGGTCTGTCTTCTCCTGAATGTAAGTTTCACAAGAGCAGGTATATTATCTAGCTTGTCCACAAATCTAGTCTTAGTAATAAGGTTTATAATAACCAAGTAAAGACTTTTAGAGCCTAAGTTTTTTTTAAAAAACTCTATCACTAAAAGTAGTATTAGTGTTTTATTTTTCCTGGCAAAATGTCAAAATTAAATTAATATTTGTTAAATGAAAGAATAAAGTAATAAGTAAACAAATACCTTTTCAGTATGTTTCCCCGCCTAAAGTATTATTTTATCAGAAAACTATGGAAATGGTGTTAACTTTACCCACAGCCTCTTAGTTACCACCTATGGATCTGTTAGCAATTTTCAGTGACCATTTATTTGATTAACTTGTACAAGATAATGCTATTTTTAATTTAGATAAGGAGTCCATCAATTCATATGATTTCTTAATTTACATTTCTAAAAGTATGTTAGACAAAAAAAGAAGA
>NW_012150841.1:1912648-1913262 GCF_000956105.1 Propithecus coquereli
CCATTATTCAAACACATTGCACATATCACAATCATTCATTTTTGTGCCACATGGGCTCAAATGTATGCTCTCATTTAAAATATTTTGTATATAGTGAAATATATGGAACAACAACAAATGTGGTTTTCTAAAATACCTTCAAAAGTATTTTAAAATAGGTGAATCACAAATAAATGAAAATGTTTCTATGATAACATATTGTATCTTTCAGATGAAAATGCCATATTTCAAGACAACAAATGGCTTTCTTTTTAGTCTGTTTATTATGTGGGAGGCACACAAATGCTAACTCTTCAGTAATTGCTAAAACAAATATTATTTTACATTAAGCATTTGATAGAATAAACATTATAATTGAAAAACTTTTGGTTGTTTTACTTAATATGTTGATTACTTAATCCTATAATCCTAAATGTCATAAATTAGTTTTATGAGAAAACATATTTTTCTGCCTTTTCTTATTTTATATTCAAACTGTTCTATGTTTTGAAAAAATCAACTTTCTTATGAATAACTATTTCAATAAATATTTATTTTTAAGCTATTTTGTGGGACATTGTAGAAAACCTCAAAGGAAAATACATCAGAAATCCCAGCTTAAATAGCCATAATTT
>NW_012150841.1:1918706-1920447 GCF_000956105.1 Propithecus coquereli
ATATTAACTTATAAGATACTGTTTGGAACATAAAGGTAATTAAGATGTCTTCTTCATGCATGTGGATTTCATGTTCTAATAGGGAAAATAAACGATACACAAAAACAACTATGTTACAGTAGTCCCCCTGTTACCTGTGGGGGATACCTTCCAAGATCCCTAGCATACGCCTGAAACTATGGATAGTAACAAACACTATAAATACTACACACAGATTTTTTTTTCCTTCTTCACATATTCACAAATAGAAGACTCATTCTTACCATAGATCTTAGCAACCTCAGCATATGATATTTTTTCTTACCTTATTAAGTCAAGAACTTTTACCTTGTCACTTAAAAGAAGTACTTTATGACTCTTCTTTGGTGTATGTGAATTGCCAAAATCACTATATTTGGGCCATTTTTACGTAAAATAAGGGTTACTTGAACATAAGCACTGTGATCAGACGGTGGATATGATAACTGAGCAGCTACTAAGTGACTAAATGGTGAGTAACTCAGACAGCATGGAGACCCTGGACAAAGGGATAATTCATGTCCTGGGCAGGATGGAGCAGGATGGTGCGAGATTTCATCATGCTGTTCAGAAGGACGTGCAATTTAAAACTTATGAATTACTTCCAGAATTTTTCCATGTTATATTTTTGAACTATTGGCTGTGGGTAAATGAAACCAGGGAAAGCAAAACTGCAGATAAGGTAGGGACTATCATATAAGGTAAAAACTGCAGTGTCATAGGAGACCGTTATATCCTCAACCCTCCAAAAGAATATCCCTCCTAAAACTTCATACAGATACCAAGTGGCATTCTATAGCCTATGCTGACTGGTGAGACTCCCAGGCACACGCCTAAATAGTACTTATAGATCACGAAAATTTGTTGAATGACTTAAACTCCAATAGCTTGTATCTATTTATTGATCATGCCCTTTATTTAAGTATCCATTTTCTTCACTTGAGTAATAAATAATAAACTACTTTATACTTTTCTTTGAAAGGGTTTTGTGGGTCTTTCTTAGCTCCTTATACTATATTTTCTCTGAAAAAACAATAAACCTTTTAAAAAAATTTCTAGACTGAATTTGAATGTTTAAATTCAAATGTGGCTAAATGATCATCTCAAAGCAGGCAATAAGTAAATACATGCTGACTGTGTTCTGAAAACATCAAGAGTACTGATGTTTTCAGATTAAACATAGATCATAACAGGCATAGAATTATAAACGTCTTTTAATTCTAAATCTGTTGCTATGCATTTGACTATAATAAGTAACATTTAGGTGATGATTAATTTTAAGGAATTGCATAAAATATCTTGCAACTTTCAAAATCAGCCTTCAGCAGAGTGGGTATCATTTGGAATGTTGATATCAATATATTTTTGTTTAAAATGAAATTACATGTAAAATATTGAAAAGCAAAAGCATTTTGTCTAAAAATAACTTGCTTGAAAAGCAATACCAATCCAGGTATTTTATGGAGGATAGCTTTAGAACCAATTGCACTCACTCTATATTCATGAACCCTTAATGCTTCCCTTTCTCTGACATTTGAGAGGTGCATTAGTAAGTTTTTCAAGCGTAGAAAAAAAAAAACGATTTCTTTTTGCCATGCTCCCAGAAGCCTTGAAGTTAGCCCAACTTTTATCTACTTGCTCCACAACAATGAATTAGCTAGCAAGCTAGATGGGAAAGCATGTATAACATGCTAAAATGAAATAAAATAAAATAAAAAAATAA
>NW_012150841.1:1931743-1936886 GCF_000956105.1 Propithecus coquereli
AAATGTTTTCCCTGTTTTATATTGTTGATGAACAGTTTAAAGGTTTTTTTGATCTTTTTAACAGCAGTGACTAATCCCTTGGGTATGTGTGACTAAGCTAATTTCTGAGGAATACTGTGTGCAGAACTCAAAATGTACTATAACTTAAGTCATGATAAGGTTTTTATTTTTAAAATTTGTGGTAGGTAGTAGGTAGGTTGTTTTCAGGTTAAAAACATTGAAAGATGGTGTTTTCCAAGAGATTATCTTGGATATTAGTGAATCCAAAAGATGAACAGGTGAGTCCACCTAGTTTTTATCGAACTACGTAGAGTATCATTCCATTTAAACCACTTACCATGGTTCAAGGTCATTCAGGATTCACTAGAGTTTAGATAGATCATACAAGGTATGGAAGGAAAACCAGACAGATCTTGACCCTCAATTCCTAAGCATTAAGACAAAAATATATACAGCAAACGGAATAGAATGAAAAATTGTTAATATCTAAAATTATAGTTATTAACTTATTCATAATTTTCTTAGATCTTCTAGTATCTCCTGAATACTTGTTACATACAGAAGGATTTATTTGAACAATTCTCAGCACTTAAGCTTAACAGCTCTGGCTTTGTGGATCTAAGTAGACATGAATAAGATGACATGCATCTCAGTCTGAGTTTGCTTTATTTTGGTATCTACTACTTAGCTTTTAAAGACAGACTATAGAGGAAAGACTACTTCACAGATATCACTGAAGCTGTGACTTGTGACCTCTTCTTGAGCACAATTCAAATTGTCACAAGTTTCTCAGGACATTTCTGACAGTATTTCCTTTCATCCTTCATGTTCTGAAGTGTCTTAAGTTTTATACCTTAAAAAGTTGCTGAAAATACCTTCTGCCATGTATAGCTAAATACCAATTAAATATTATTTCACTATAGATACTTTAAAATTCAGTAACATCTAGAACTTCTGTTAGTTATCTTGACAAATTTGTTCCATATATTTACCTTTGATCAAACATATACTAGAAATTATTGCTTTTTTTTTTTTACCTTTCTTGTATAAAATGCAACCATAGAAGACAGCTATGCTAACATGAAAAGCTGGCTATGAAAGTAAAAGTTAAGTTTAATGCTCATCTCAGCATTTACTAGTTTTCTATACCTCACCAAATCAGTGAGTCTCCCTAAACCTGTTTTCTTATCTGCAAAATGTGGATGATGACATATAATAGTGTTGTTATGATTAGTAAATGAGGAAGAACATGAAAAGTGTTTTGTAAAGTGTAAATTACAATGTATGTTGGTGGTTTTTAATTATGTGTCATCCTCCTCCTAAAATCTTGCCAGTGTCTTAACAAATAACTACCTATCAAGCACTCATTTTGTGCCTAATGGTCTGATAGAAGAAAACAAAACAAAGCAAAACAAACAATAAACCAACAATTAAAAAAGACTGGTTCTGTCCACTAGAAGAATATAATTCAGGTGGCAAGATAAGTAACATACCTATACATGAAGAATCAGTAGGATTAATTCTAAATAAAATAGTGAACTATCATCATACCTAAAATCTAGAGGACTCATGTTAGGAGCATAGTTCTAACTGCATAGTTACTGCATAGTTGTAATTCAGAAACATTCTGGCAGATCGTTACTTCTCAGCCAAGCCTTGAAGGTAGGGCGATACTTAAAATGATACACTTCAAGTGGGGAATGAAAATGAGAAGATGGTATAAAAAGATGAAAAAAGTTTTCTGGGAAGAAGGGGTCAATCTTGGGAAGGATGAGCAAGTTGGAGAATGAAAGACTGGTTGCAACTGATAAAAAGTGTGAAGCTTGAAAGAAAAGGAAAAGAAAAGAACGATGATATTAGTAAAAGGAAGAAGAGGATTCTTAGCAGTCTAGTTGAAGATATATTATTTTTGAGGTGACATTGGAATATTCAGGTGGATAGATCTGCTCTCTGTAGCCATAAAATCGGAATATTTTTTCTTTTACTCAGATAAAACCTAAGCCCAGACACAAAATGCACTGGAATACTTAACAAAACTGAAAGATAAATAAAATATTTGCTCTAGGTTACTATACACTGCTATAATATAATTTACTATTGAAAAACTGTGCTTGGCATCTTTGGGAAATAGACCACAGTGTCTTTCTTAATTATATATCATCATGATCATTGTCATTGAAAGTAATTTTACAAAATATTCTTGAAGACTAGTTAAGGTTTTCAAAATGCGAATGTATTTAAATCTAAGGATTATTAGCTAAAAGATATTCCACAGTGTATCATTTTATTATCCAATATTTTAAACCATGAGAATTAATATCTCATATATTCATTAACTTTTTTCTTTATGAACCAATATCATTTAAGACAGGAATTCTTTATTACGTTACCAAACACTCTCATCAATACTAATTACAAGGCTTTACTCATGCACTTTTAACCACAGGATGAAAGTCCCATGAAACTTTCATAAATAACTTATTTCTAAATTCAGACCAAGTCCCAGTTCTTCCTCTCCTAAATTAGTACTAAGGGATTTTTCTCTTTTTATATATTGTACACCACTGCATCCTTATTTTTATACCGTCATTTATGGTGTCAGATTCACTTATATTGCAAGTTCCTCAACTAGAGGGATGTGGTTTTTTGCATTTTGGTCTATCTAGTGGGTGAATCTCATCCTTTTTCGAGTCTCAATCTTTTTTCAATGTGTTTGGAGATATGGGCTCAGTCCCCAGAAAAATACATATACAAATATACACACCATATTTTGCATATAATTTCAGGGAATATATTCTGAAACACTTGAGAAAACATGAATACTTGGATGAAAAATCCTGAATTAGTGCTTAACAAACATCCCTGGACAAAGTAGGAATTCAATACGTGCTTGTCAATAGATTAACTATAGGTACCCAAATAATTTTCCATTGATTTAACAAAATTAACTCAACCAGGCACTCTGCAAGAATTGGGATGAAAAATTTATAGATGAAAAATTTGTAACAGTCTAATAAAGGTAAATAATAAGGGATTTAGGAGCAAAGCAAAGCTTTAGCCTTAGGTATTAATCTAGTTCTGGTAAAGAATTGTCACCAAGTGCACATTTCTTATAGAGAAGCAGGTAGTAAGTCTGTGGATGCAGAAGGCCTCAGAATACAAGATGCCTTAAAGAACCTTGTGGTCCCGAAGTAAAAATAGAAGTGACAATGAGCAGGAGGAAGGGGGAGGATATGCTAGAATGCAAATCACACCCTTGGTTTCCTGGTGAACCATGACTCAGAAGTTACCAAAGATACTAACCAATCATCAGGTAGGGGTACGCTGAGCTATAAAAAGTAAAGCGGAGTTCAGAAGATGGCTGGAAAGAAGGGATCTTTGAAGTGCTTCAAAAAGTGAACAACTCCAACAAGATTAGTGTAGATAACTATTACAGAAATAATTACTTAATTGGACATTTCTCTATATCAAACTCCACACTAATCACTTAATATGTGTTATCTCTCAGTAGGTTGAGTACCTCAGCAGCTCAAACTTGTCTCACTGAAGTTTACAAAAATGAAGATGGGTCTATCCATCTACCAGGGACATTGTACACAAGGATACTCAGGAGAGGATATCCTGAGTTGAAATATAAGCAATCTACTGACACCAATTTTACACAGTCGTATGTGTAGTCTTCTATGAATAAGAATAATACTTAGTCCCCCACAATTAGAGAAATTGAAAAAAATTACCCATTCTTAAGAAAGAATTTTAAAATACTTTTTATATCTGTGGTTCTACTAATTTATGCTTTTTATTGCTACTACTAATGACACAAATTAACATCTTAATTTTCTCATGTAATAAATTTGATTGCTAACTAATAATCTCCAAAATAACTTAGTTTAAATGTCCTACTAATAGTTTTTGGGTGCGAAACTTGAGTTATCCTATTTAGAAATAAAATTCAGTTAGTTTATTTAAAATATTTTGATCTTGAAAATGTAAACCATAAGCCAGCCTTCAATAAGCCAAGAATATTACATTTGAGAAACATAATAAGCTTTTTTTTAAAAAAAGGATTAATAATCTATTTCTCCTAAAGACAGGTCTAGATATTGAAATTATATTTTATCATTTCAGGACCTACTTCAATCAATAAATATTTATTTTTAAGCTATTTTGTGGGACATTGTAGAAAACCTCAAAGGAAAATACATCAGAAATCCCAGCTTAAATAGCCATAATTTTTTAATCTTTAATTGTATTTGTTTTTCAAATTGAGATATAATACTTATATATTTATGTTGTATAACACAATGTTTTGATATATGTACAATGTGAAATGGCTAAATCAAGCTAGCTAATATGCATTACCTCATATTCTTACCATTTTTTATAGTGAGAGCACAAATTCTCTCTTAGCGATTTTCAAGCATACAATATATTGTTAATAACAATAGTCACCATGATACACAATAGATCTCTTGAATTTATTCCTCCTGTCTAACTGAAATATTGAGACCTTTGACCAATATCTCCCCAGTGCCTCCATCCTCCAACCTCTGGTAACTACCATTTTTCTCTCTGTTTCTATGAGTTCAACTTTTTTAGATTCCA
Organism: Propithecus coquereli; assembly: GCF_000956105.1. Taxonomy (NCBI): domain Eukaryota; kingdom Metazoa; phylum Chordata; class Mammalia; order Primates; family Indriidae; genus Propithecus; species Propithecus coquereli. Next base: position 1,936,349 of record NW_012150841.1, read on the forward strand.
TATATAAGTGAGATTATCTGGCATTTGTCTTTCTATGCCTACCTTTAAACAGCCATAATTTTAGGAGCCAGCTCATACTGAGTTTTTACCTTAGCCCAAGCTCTCTGATAAGTACTTAATGTGCATTGCCTCATTTAATCCTGACTACAAATCTATAAAGAGAATACTATTATTTTGACATTCATTTGATAGTGAGAAAACTGAGGCTCAAAGAGAGTTAAGTGATTTGTTTTTCGTCACACAGCTAGGGAGTCACCATGCTTGGGAACAAGTCTCTGCCTGCCTAACTCTAGCCTGGAGCCATTTGCCTCCAGATTATGCTCATCACAAAAAAGCAATGAAAAACACTTACAATCATAAATTAAGACTAAGATTAAAGTAGAAAATAGATAAGAAGTGCTATAAACAAACCATAACACATGAATAGAAGAAAAGGTATTGAGATTGGCCTTGAATTCCTGGAGGGATTTCAACAAGCAGGAAGGTTGGGGAGAGAGATCTGGGCAGAGGAAACAGTATAATAGGAAAGCGTGGCTCC
>NW_012150841.1:1937671-1938658 GCF_000956105.1 Propithecus coquereli
AAAGTAAAATCAGAGTTATGAAAAGCTCTACCTTATATGAGAGAAGTTAAACTTTATTCCTTGCAAAATTCTATGGGAACATATTTCCAAGCTTTCCACTGCTTTCTTAATGTACTTACAGGCCACAAAATTTAGGAAATACAAAGAAAAGATATGAAGCACTTTTGCTTCAAACGTAAACCAGCAAAGAACAAATTCTCTCCTTGTTTCCACTCTTGTCCTACTCAGTCTAGTCTATCAAGAATATTTTATTCAGAATGATCATTTACCAATCTAAGTTGGATATGTTATCCTGACATTCAAAATCCTTCAGTGATTTCCCCTTTCATTTTGAATAAAACCCAAAGTTGCTCCTGCGCATGACACCATCTGGCCCCATGTTACGTCTCTGAAAAAAACTTTTAGTGTTTCCTAAGCCCATTCCACCTGGTCCACAAGGCCTTTTTGCTTTCCCTCACATCGCCAGGCATGGCCCCACCTCTTACTACAGCTCAATTCCTCACCTCCTCCACGTCTGTGACCAAATGTGACCTTCATGGACAACCCTATTTGAAAACGTGTTCCGCCTTTATTGACTCAATCTGGCACTCTCTACTTTCTTTCCCTGTTTCTTATTTTTATTTTTTATACCATGTATCAAGATAAAACATATTATTACTAGCATATGTCCTCGCTCCCTCAATCCCTCCCTTCCTATCTTCTTTCCTTCCCTTCCTCCCTCCTTCCCTTGCTTCTTTCCTCCCTTCCTCCCTTCCTTCCTTCTTTCCTTTCTTCCATTTATTTATTTTCTGCTTTCACTAAGAGGTAAGCTCTTTGAGGACAGGGAGCTTATTCATACTGAATAATTTTGAACTAATGCACAGAGATTTTTGAATTAATGAATAATAAATGATCTAGATCCCATTGGCTTTAGAGCCAAATTCCCTAAATTGAATTCCAGCTGTAACACTTAACAGCTATATGACCTTAAGCAAACAATATTAATTC
>NW_012150841.1:1942198-1945357 GCF_000956105.1 Propithecus coquereli
AGATTGGGCATGGAAGGCTGCACTAAACATTGAGTAAAGAAACAAAGAGTTTGAGAAAGTAAACAACAGGCATATGGGGGAAGAACACTACAGTCAGTGGGAAGAGTAAGAATTAAATGTCCAAAGCAGGGATGTAATATAATGATTACTATCTGCTAGGCTCTGGTCCACACTGATGGGGAAAATGGATCATGGCCGTCCTTATGAAGCTTCACATCTGGTTGGGAAAGAGGTTACTAATCAAATCATCACCCAAATAAATATATAATCACAAACTGTGATGAATTCTGTATAGGAAAAGTACAGGTCACTATGAAGAAGTATAATGCAAGGTTCTGATTCTGAAAGTCAGGAAAGTCTTCCCTGAAGAAGTGATACCTATGTTGAGAGCTGAAGGATGCATAGAAGTTAAGCAGCTAAGAGAAGGAAGAAAGTGCTCTAAACATAGGAAGCAGAATGTGCTAAGACCCTGAGGCAGAAAAGAGTTTGGAATATTAAAAACCCCAAAAAAGTCCCATGTGGCCAGAGTATGAGAATGACAGGAACAATATGAGAAATGAGGATGGTGAGTATGAAAGGCCAGATAATACATGGACATGAAAGTCAAGAATAGTAGAGTTGCAAAGGCAAGTTAGTTTGAATTATGCGTTGCAATGAGGTAGAGAAAAATAAACAAATCAAAAAGGTACTTATGAGCTAAAAATTATCAAGATGCATATAATTTGAATTTGAGATTAAGGATGAGAGACATATGAAATACATTGAACTCCCAGGTTTCTAGATAACACAACCAGATGAATGGTGGAATCATTCACTAAGATTGAAGACATCAAGAAAGGACCAAGTGTGTTGGTGAAGATAATGAGCTCAGTTTTGGATGTGTTGACTTTGAGATGTCTTTAAGACATCCAAATATCTGCCAAACAGGCACCTGGATTACATGTCAGGAATCCTACTAAGACACGGATGATCTAAATTTTTCAAGCGTGCTGACATTCTGAACCAAACATAGCATTGTTTGAGATTCAGGTAAACAAAAGAGAAGCTTTCATTAATGAATGAACTGAGCACCTAATATAGTAACACAAAAGTCCCTCAAAGTATATTTCCTATATTATCTCTTACGTGAAGCCATCTCTGTCTCTACTAATTTTCATTCACTCTCATGTGTTTTCAGAAAGCTTTGCACTTTCCTGACATAGCTTATCCCTTCAAGTACTTGCCCATATCCTCTCCTTCCAAGCCTGGTGTGAAACTGAGGGATGTTGTACTTCTTGTGTCCTTATAATCAGGGGCCATGTAACTGGATCTGGCCTATGGCTCTCAGAAGAAATTACATGTATCTCTTACAGGGTCAAAATAGTTAACTGGTTGTGGAAAACCCTCCAGGGCTCTTCTCCCTATTGCAATGAATATAAAGCTTTCTGTTGAGACGATGGTGTTATAAGACAGAGCTCTCATCAACCCAGGTCCCTGAATGACTTTGTAAATCAAAAGGACCCTCTTCTACTACCACACACACACACACACACACACACACTCCACACACAATGGTTATGTAGTATTTGCAAGAAATAAAGGTTTGGTGTTTAAGTTCCTGAGGTTTTCATACCGTTTGCTACTGCAGAATATCCTACTGCACCCTATTTCACAGCTCACATCTGAGTATATCATTACTTGCTTATGGTTGCACTCTTAACTGGACTGCACTTGGTTCTTCTGTGGCTTATAATGTCTAGGAGTTTGTGTTCTTTAAATATTTTTGAGCAGATTAATAAAAGACTGAAAGATTGAAGACATGAACTCTAACCTTATTCACCATCCTGAGAATACCCAAAAGAGTAGAAGGAAGTCAAAGGAGCATTTATGTGCTGGACCACTCATAAGTCTAATTGTCTTCCAGCAAAATACTGTGGTCAATTACAGACCCTCACATGATAGCATTGAAAGGTGTCAGAGTGATCTGTTAGTATGATCCCCACATCAGGAACCTAGTGACAGATCGAGGGATTTTATGTTGTTTGTTCCTTAACATGAACACAAAACTCTAAATACTTATGCTCAATCTTCATTGTTCCATAGAACAGTTTTCTACTCACTAATATAAAAGAAGATAAATAATTCCCTATTACTTTTGTGTATCTTCCTTTACTCTACAGGAAAGTTTATCAACACTGAAAAAAGGAGTGCAATATATTGACCCCACTTCAACAAAAAGAAAGCTTAAGAGCTATTCACTAAATTTCTCAGAAGGAATGAGGACAACATGCATATGCTTGATTGAGAGTGACCAATAACAGTATTGGTGCCAGATTCCTAATGGACTTTAAGAAAATGCAGTACAAATTCACACAAAATTACCTATATGTGAATATAGCAAGAACATTATAATTTTGATATGGGAATTCTATTTAATTTCATACATTTATGGTATGATGATAATGTATTCAAAAATAAGCCACTATAAGTTCCTGTATATCTATTATATTATTCTTAGATATGTTAATGGAATTTTAAATGCACTACAGTTCTTTGAAAATTGGTAACACTTTTTGGAAGTGTTTTTAACACTGCAGGTGTTAACTCATTGGTAGGTTGTAAAATAAACTTGGTTGACCGTGACCAGTAAATTAAATAGGAAAAAAAAAAATTGAAAAGGAAGTATCGAATGCATAACCAGTAATATTTTGTAGAACTTTTGCTAATATCATGTATACATGTGTTTGACTATGTATCGAGTTTCGACGTCAGTTAAAAATGTTAGAAATATCAGGTTAGTGGATTCAGTCATTCAATAAATATTCTATAAAATATTAACTCTCTAATGTCTGTCAGGCACTGCAGAGTCAGAGATAGCAAAAATATCATTGCAGGGGGCCGGGCGCGGTGGCTCACGCCTGTAATCCTAGCACTCTGGGAGGCCGAGGCGGGCGGATTGCGTGAGCTCAGGAGTTTGAAACCAGCCTGAGCAAGAGCGAGACACCGTCTCTACTAAAACAAGAAAGAAATTAATCAGACAACTAAAAACATATAGAAAAAAATTAGTCGGGCATGGTGGCGCATGCCTGTAGTCTCAGCTACTCGGGAGGCTGAGGCAGACGGATTGCTTGAGCCCAGGAGTTTGAGGTTGCTGTGAGCTAGGCTGATGCCACGGCACTC
>NW_012150841.1:1945407-1946853 GCF_000956105.1 Propithecus coquereli
CATTTTAGAATTTCCCCCAAAACTAAATATATTTATTCTCTTTTTATTCAACAAGCTTTGATAGTGTCTATTATGTGCCAGTCACTCCTCAAATAAATAGGAATATAAAGAATAAGACATAATCTTTAAACTTAGTGAGTTTAAAGCCAACAGGGAGGTGGCCACACAAATGATAATCCCAAAACAGCATGATAAATGTAATGCTAGAAATATGCTGAGAGTATTATGTAAGCTTTGAACTAAGAAGATGGGTTGGGGAGAATTTATTTGAGGAACAGACATATAAACTGAATTGGAAATGATGGGAGCTAATAAAATGGATGTGGTTAGGGATGGAAGCTGTTCATGGAGAAGGGACAGGAGGAAAATATTTGTGTGTAACAATGTGATGAGCCAATCAGAGCAGGTCAGAACAGGCCTTGTAGATTATGTAAGCATTTCCATTTTTGTTTTAATTTGGGGGGAGCTGCAAGAGTGTCATGCAGTAGAATAACCTGACCAGATGTGTGTTACGATGAGGAAGATGAGTTGGAAGGAACCAGGACTGAAAGGTAGAGAAACCAGTTGGAAGAGGGTGGGGATTTGTTTGTTTGTTTGTTTGTTTGTTTTGCAACAATCAATGTGAGATTAGAGCACAAAATGAGAAATTTTCACGAGGAAAATTCACTAAGATGGAGTTGATGACAGAGAAAAGCTAAGTTGAAAATTATTCTCACAATATGACACTTTTACTAGAAAGTTTAAGCTTCCATCTATGGTATAATAGACAAATTGGTCATCATGGCCCTCTTACTTTAAACTGTAACTTGTTCCACAAATGAAATATTCTCCACGTGCATCTTAAAAGTACAAGCTTGTCATGTCTATGCAAATTGCTTAAACTGACAAATTAATATTTTTCATTGGGTGAGAGGCATAGAGCTGTCCTAACTAACAGAGAGATAATTCACAGTCCATGCATTCGTTTACTCAACATTTATGGAATAGCAACTATGTGTTGTTCTAGGCATTGGGAAAGCAGGAAGTAAAAAAAAAAAATACAAACATCTCTTTCACCATGGAATTTACAGTCTAATGATCATAGGCTATAAGTAAATAAATAGATAAATAAATAAAATGTCTCTATTTTCTGTCTTAGAATTCTTTAAATATAGAAAAAGAATAGTACTGAATTACTATATTGGTCTATTAGGGTATGGGTAGCTTTTCTTGTAATTTCTTGTTTTATGTTTTCAGAAAATGGAGTTAAATGTAAAAGGCTTCAGAAGAAAAAAAATTAAAAATAAAACATTTGGGAAGAAAATGTGCATGAACAATTTAAGAAAGAAACATGCATTGTTTTATAAACTATTTGTTCTATTTTCTATCTTTGCCTATAAAGAGATAACTTTCTACTGAATACTGTCTATTACATTTAATTATATATTACATGTATAGGGAAACTAT
>NW_012150841.1:1946903-1948235 GCF_000956105.1 Propithecus coquereli
ATAGTTCAAACTTCACAGAGGTTTTGAAGTAAGAGTTAAATGAGCAATGTACAAAAACACTTAAGACAGCACCTAACGTAATTAAAGCTCTGTACGTGTAAACTATTATTAAATTTACCAAATTTTATAAGAACTCAAAAATTCATATTTCTTCAACTGTATTTCATATTTTCTTTCTGTTTTAAAATATTTTTCAAGTAGTTAACATATGCAAGATCATTCTTAACTAATTAACATTTCATAACTAATTAACATTCTTAACTAATTTTGAAATGTTTTAAAATACTTAAGCTCATCACAGCCCTAAACCAAAGACATATTAAATATGTTCATAAAATTTTGTTTATAATAGTGTCTGAACATACATAAGAACTCAAATATTAAAAACATTATACTAAATTATGTTTAGTGTTAATTGATGAAAATATTAATTTTAAACAAGATTATATAAAATCTGTTAACACAAGGATACTTCACAGTATCAGAAAAATGAAACATTTATAAAAATCCTTAAACATGATCAAATCTATAAAATTCTTTAAGATACCTTATGTGTATTGTTACAATCATATCAACTTTTACTAGAAAATACTTAAAATTATTAAACTGAATTAAAATTAAAAAGGAATTACTTGAAATTAACATATTTCGCACAATTAATGCTGCATTAACCAAAAGCAGTAGATGTAACTATTCCTAACACATAAAATATATAATTACACATTTAAAAATCACTATAGTTTGTATAAAATAAAATATAATCCAACATAAATAAAATTATTTCCTAACTGGAAATGTGTATAATATTGTGTATATATTACCAAGTGCTCACTTAGTAAATGCCATGTACTACTAAGTCGCATTGGGGATGTAATTGAAAACAATATAGAAATGGTTCCTGCAATCCTACAGCACTTAAATTCAATCTGATATTTTGCATTGTGGTGATAAACATTAATTCTTAATTGTTATAACTTTATAACATAATGCATTACTGTTTGAAGAAAATTTTTTGACATAGCTTTTCTCAATTGGGTCAAGTAATCTGAGATTTTTAAAAAATCTTATATGCCTGTATTTCTGTAACATCTCACTATTTTCTCTTTAGCTTGAAGATTTATTTTTCACAGATATTTTTGAAAATGTGTTTTCACACCCAGAGGATGTAAGATCACAGACTGTTCCCATTACAAAGAAAAGAAGCAAACAAGAAGAAAAATATCTGTGATGGCATGATTCTGAGAAAAACACGTTATCAAAATAATTGGAAAAAATTCCAAGGTTAAAATTTTAGCAATATATATTTAAAACACTTCTCTACATCCCACTTCA
>NW_012150841.1:1959335-1966903 GCF_000956105.1 Propithecus coquereli
AAAAAAAAAAAAAAAAAATCATTGCAAAATCATGAAAAACTCACATTTAGTGAAGGGACCAGTTGCATTAAGAAAATCAAAATACACTATATATCCATGTATATATGCATATATGTACTATAGCATAAAATATTTAGGATATAAATAAGCCTTGGTGCCACAAATAAGGAATACATATAGAGTACCACTTATGGACCAGAGTACTTCAGCAAAGAAAACTCCATTTTCAAAACATGTTATTATGAGAGTATAACGTCTATAGCCAGTCTTGAGGGAAAAAAGAGGCCATTTAAGATTGACGCTTTAATTATCACTTAATTACTGATGCAGCACATTGCGTGGTATTGCAGTCTCACAAAAGTTAATATGCCTTTGTAAGCACCTGGCTTACTATCATATAGTGACCTAGGTAGACTTGGGTTATTGAGTTCTTAAAACCAGGATATGAAACTAGACAGAGGAAAAATAATTTCCGGTTAATGCTCCAAGACCTGTGTTGTCTAAATGATAATCGACACAAAATGATTTGTTTCATTATGTTTTCAGTGTTTATTTACTTTTGTTTCAAAATCTAAATTATAGTTTTTTAGGATATAATCAAATATAAACTCAAAAGGAAATTACATTGAAAAAAGTCATTACTGTGATAAAAAGTCACGGTGCTCACTTAAATTCATAAAAATAATAAAATCGGGGTTAGACCACATATTTAATCTTCTCAGAAATGAAGGGGAAGGAGAAAGGTTAAGATTTACCTAACAGAAGGTATGTAGCACGGGTCTAAGGAATATATAGCCATAAAAGAGAAGGAATTACTCTTCTAAAGATAAAAACAGAAGATAAAAATATATGCTTATGAGACACCTGAGAATGCATATTAAAAGTCAAGGTGGAAATAGTACATACTGCGTGATTGTAACCATAAAAAAATGTAAGCATATGAACATAGGCTGGAAAAATATTACACAGAAAATAGACACTATATATTTAAAGCATGGTGAAATTATATGTGATTACATAATTTAAAAATTTTCTTTAATAATGTTTGCAGATTTTCTAATTAAAATATTGAGTCTTTACACTTAAGTAAACCAAACGAGTTTTCACCGTAGAGCTTCGGCACTGGTTGTTTCCTTGGGTTACAATACTTTTCCGTGATAGTTACAGAGCTGACTCCTTTTCCTTTTAAGTCTCAACTTTTATATTTTTGGTTGACCACACTCCCTGATGTTGCTCTGTTTTAGTTATTAGCCTGCTTTATGATTTTATAGTATTGATTTGAAACTACGAAAGCTATGTTTTATGTCATTTTTAATCGTCTGTTTCCTTCTCTAGAATGTAAAAGCAGGGACATTGTCTCCTGTGTTTACTCTGTATCCCTACCATCCAAACAATGCCTGGCATAGAAGAGGCACATCAGAGTACTCGCTGAAGAAATACATTATTCCCAAATATTTCCACTTCAGTTTGGGGTGCAGCAAATGGAAAATGTATAGCATTTTTGTATAAATTGATTCTGTTGAATCTGTAGCATACATAACATAGTCAAGGCAATTATAACATAAAACTTTACAAACTCCTTGAAACACTACCCCCCCAAAAAAAACTAACAAAAGTTTGAAATTCTCATTACTACAGAAGTGGCCCTGCACATATCTTCAGTTTGCTGCTCTTAGCTCTACTGAGCTGAATCACTTCAAATCCTGTAAGTATCCGTCCACTGCAGTAAAGAAAAAGGGGGATGGAAGAAGCCAAGGAGAGTAAGGCAAGGACCCAACTAGAGTTAAATGACACTCACTTCAGGCCTCCGCTTCTGATTATTCAGTCTTTCACCCTGGTATAATCATGCTAGTTGTTAAATTATTGAATGTGTTCACGCTTGTTGCTAAATGGCCATTGCTTCAAGCTCTCTGAAAGCCCCTCCTTCCCACATCCCCAACTACCATAGACCCTCCCCTCGAACTCTCTGGACCTTCCCTGTCCTACCAACTAAGGACTTAGTACCTGGAACAATAGGGGCCCTCCAAGAGTCTCCTTTAGCTCCAAGGCCAATTACCATCCTTTCTAATGGGTCAGCGCCCATACATTATGACCTGAAATTTGTTGCTTTTTGTCTGCCCTACATCCAATCATTTTCCCGCCTATAGCAGTAGAAATCTTTCCATGTAGTTGACTGATGCTGTGTCCAGCTGTCAAATCCAGGGATGACACAAAGCCCAAGTCTAGATAAATATGTTTCATAGGCCTCTCTACAGTAAAGGGTGCAGGGTACCTGGCCCAGGTTGTTTCAATCAAGCTTATCCTGGAAATTTTGGGGAAAGAAAAAGACATTCTCTTTACCTGGAGGTTTCTGATATAAACCCAGTCTCTGGGAACATTCTTACCACAGTTAAGAAGGACCCCACCTCTAAATAAAAAAGAGAGAGAAATATAGCTAAGACAGGAGGTAGTGGTAGAGTGCTGGGGAGAAGGATAGGCCTGGTCCTGATCACATGGTTTGATTCCCCATTTCCACCTATGACTACAGCCAGAGTATTCCTGAGCTTTATGGTCATTTGAGCTCCAAAATCCCTTTTCTTGCCTAAGCTATTTTAATCCAGGTGGCATTTTTACAAATGAAAGAATTCCTGAAAATAAATTTAAAAAAAAAAAAGAGAGGGCAAGGGTGATCAGATCTGCTATATACTAACAGAGTACCAGACAATTTGCAAGTATTATTACATTTCTGTTCCTGGAGAAACAAAACTTTTAGCAGTGAAATATCTTATTGAATTTCACCATTCCAGAGTTGGTATCTGCACCCAGGTCTACAAAACTCCAAATTTCATGCTTTCACATATTGTCATGATGGTCATATTGATCCAAATTATGAAGCAGATAAATTTGACTATCACTCTATCTCTTTTGGTCACCTCTGTCTCTTTGCCATTATGTATTCCTTTCCTTCTGCCATTTACGAATTTAATGATTATGTGATTGCTATGGTTGAATCCCATGGGATTATTGGTGATATTAAATGAGATGAAGCATGGAAAGTAACGGAAAAGTGCTTGTCATATAGTAAGAAACAAGAATACAATTACCTGTGTTCATTCAAAAATTCCCATAAATATCTACCCTGTGTTCCATATACTCTTACATTCTTTCTACAGGCCTTTCCCAACTAAGACTCCTATTTTTGTATCAGATCAGCTACAATGTGAATTATATTAATCCATATTGCAATGCATATGGCTGTGAATCATTATTGGATTCATAACACAAAGAACTGCCAACTGATGACTTCACATTAGGGTTGGATAATAACTGGGGTTTGGATATGTTCCATTAGAGCAAAATGTTTAAACTTCTTTTTCTTGGAGTAGAAGAGAAAGAAAATCAATAGATTTAACAAATTTCATTAGTGTTAGGTGAGGGAGCGGTAAGTAGTCGCATATGTGAGTACCAATGAGGAGAGTAATGAAATGTAAGGCTGAAAAGCTAGTGGTAAAGTTACAACACTTATGATTCCAATCACATCTCTTTGCACCCTAGGGGGTGGCTTAGAACTATGGAGTTTACAAATAAGAAAACAACTAAGATGACTTATCTAACAACACAAAGTGATATAGCAATAACTATAGGCCAACTGAGCTTAGTGACTCAGGATTTCTTATAAATTATAAAAGTGTCCCTTGAATAATTTTAAAATACAAACTTAAGTTATTTCAAAATTAAAGTCACAGAAGAAATGGCAGTATATTAAATTTTCCTTGTCTTTTCAATGAAATAAATAAAGACTGTATCCAATATTCAATGATGTTATATTTTTGTTTTTGTTTGTGATAAGCAAAGGCAAACAAGTTCTTACATACTGAGAGAATTACGAAACATATTTTTTTCCCTTTAGTAAGTGCTAAGACAGGACAGACAAAAACTATAAAAGGCTTTATACGTATGTAATTACAGGCAGATAACTTAATATCTGAGTCTTCTTTATGGCATCTGTAAAATGGAGAACCTCTTCATTATCGAGATTAAATAAGGCAACATAAATCTTTTTAAAAATACAGTGCTATCCACCTATCATGAAATAAATCAGTGACTTATTACTATACTTCCATAGCAAAACAGAAAAGAAAAAAAATGTGCCAAATAGTACGTGCCAGTTTTTTGAACTTTAAAACATAATTATTCTGTCTCTCTGCAATCAGTTTTGGTCTGGAAATTATCAGCAAGCCAGCCTTTACATGCAAGATTTTAAAAACATTCAAATCATGGCACATTCTATTTAAGTGTGCCAATTACATAAACAAATTAAGAGTCTGCTCCTTTATTTATCTATATATATATGTTTTGTGAAACAAACCTAAAATGTATACAAACTAAGAATTAAATTTCTTGGTTGTTGACAAAAAATAAATCCAGCTGGTGGAGATTACTATGAGGCAAGAGTACCAAAGTTTCATTTAGTGGTTCTACAGGAAGATAATGAAGATAGGAAAAAGAAAGAAAGGAGAGAAGAAAGAATGAAGAAAGGAAGGAAAAAGGAGAGAGTAGGGAGGGAAGAGATGAGAAAGGAAGAAAATGTAAGGGAAGGAAGGGAAGAAAAGGGAATTACTAAATTACTCTTGTAGCTGGAGAACTGAACAAATCTCTTCTGCTGAGGCAGTAAGTAGCCACATGCTTCAATATATAAGCTCAGGTCTGAAAGTCCAGAAGTCAAGAGAAATAAAACTGTTCCTACATGTTCTATATATAAATGGTGAAACAGATTCTCAAAGACATTACAGAACTTGTCTCCTCCACTTTTTCATGAAGGAAACAGCTTTTTCCTATAATCAATATTAATTTTGTGTTGTTTAGGAGTGATTCAGAAAGTATGATTCTCCTGTAAAAAAGTCATTGGAAACTTGCATGTCAAGTACTTCTTAAAAAAACAATTTAAAAGTAATGCAGTTTTGTCAGTTTAAGGGTATATTGGCTTTCTTTTGAAATGTCACTGTCTTGAATTATTAGGCTCAGATATAGCTCCAGGTGATTGCTTGGCTTTTTAAATTTATTCATTATAATTTAATAAAACCATTAAAAATAGGTCCATCGTTTGTAATGCCATGTTGTTAACTGAGATTTTAACACAAGAATTTCCTATACAGAGAAAGGTAAAATCCAAGTGTTTGGGGGCATATATCGATCTGGTTTTTATATATATTTAAATATAAAACCTGTGGCCTTGGATTCTGGACACTGTTTACAATAGAATGATGATGTTATTCTATTTATAGAAGAGGTCCCAGTGCTATAGAAATATGCTCTAATACCCAATGGTTTGCTCTATTCATTCTTCAAATCTGATGAAAATGCTAGGGATTAGGCAGAAAGCCAACCTTGGAAGCTAGGATCTGGCAGACACTCTATGTCAGAAACAGATTTCCGCTACCTTGTCTTTCTCTTGAGAAATTGTGTTAACTTTTCTTCTTAATAATCTTGCTAACTCAAAACGTGATTGCTAGAGGAGCTCAACTATGCCTTAATAACCTGTTATACCACTTGTCCTTGCTTCAAAGGCCATTAAGTCATTTGTCTAAAAAGCTTCCCAGATGATTTTTTTTTTCCTCAAAAATAAGCAGGTAGGCAGTTTCTATATTTCATGGGAGGTAAACAAGCACCTCTCTGCTGTTTGTATTGCATAGAATATTGGAGACCAGTACATCGTGAGGGAAAAAGACACTCAATTAGCTCTTTCTCCTTCTGAAGGAGAGAGCAGACAATTCTAAATTGACTCTTTAGCGAGTATAGCCTGCTGCTGTGATGCTGTGATGCTATCTTGTTGTTTACACTTGCAGTAACTCTCACATACAATTATGTCTGAAACTACATTATTAATAATCCATCCTGAAAGCAAGCTCATGTGTGATGTTTCACAATAACATCCAGAGATGTCACAGAAAAACAAAAGCTGAATTACCTGGGAGGATGAGGATGTGTGCATGTTTAGGGGTCTCCATAACAAGACACAGATGGATTTTGGAAGTATGACTTGAAACTCTTTTTAACAATTATTTCACTTTTATTGTCTGTTGTTCATTAAGTAAGAAAAGGCTATAATGACTCATGGTTTAACAGCCTCACCTTTTGTTTGAATCACTTGTGAGTAATCAAAAGAAATTCTGTAAATGAAAAGCTACTTATCAATTATCCTAAAACTTATATGAGATTCACCATCACATTTTAAATGTGTTAATATAAGTTTGATACAGCTGTATGTGTTTTGACTGAGTATCGCGATGTCCTTCTGCCTTCATGTTGGTGAAAATATGCCAAGGAATCTCAAAGTAGCAATCAGTAAATCCAATTACCTACTTCCTACCCATGGTAGGCATGGGGTGACATGCAAGGAGGCTGGTTCAGAGGGAAAATGAGCCTCAGGTAAAACAGGAGGCTGTTCCCTGGAGGCCACGCCAAGGGAACTTTCACGAGAGGTTTGAGGTGGCTTTGCCTGCTTTCCCTTCCATTCTCATGTAACTGAAATGACGTCTGCTGCCAGGGAGTGTGAGGGAGGAGGACAAGAGACAGTATTTCTCATTTAAGCAATTGCAGGATAAGAATGTTTTACATTTAAAACTCTTCAGTTGCACTTGCGTTTGAATGCATATGTGCATTTTATCCTTACTTAACTGGTTAAATATTTTGAAAGAAAAAGAAAACATTTAGCTATCATAGAAAATAACACACAATTATTTTTACTCATAGAATACCCTTTAGTAAAAATAATAATTACCCACACTCTAAGCACTTTAGGATTATTAACAAAGCTACATTTCGCAAATAGAGAAACAGGTTCACTGAGATAAGGTGAGACCAATTTCAGTATCATACTTGGATTTGATTAATTTAATATTTCAATCAGAAAATAATTCCTGAGGCACTTAGCTAAATATCTTGTGTACAGTATTTGTGGTTGTGGTAGTATGGTTGTAATCTACTACCTATGATGAAATTTTGTTCAACAGGCTGTTAAGAAATTTAGGAAATTATCTCTTAACCACATAGTTTCACCAGATTCTCATACAAGCTTAAAGGTCATTTCCATTCAACATGGAAAATTTCCAGCTCTCATTTTGTACAAAAGGCTAAGAAATAGAAGGTATTTTTTAATCATCCATTTTATGATTTTCCAGAGTTTAACAAATGTCTCCCTATGTGTATAATTAATATGCTAAACATACTATATGTGAGACATTTATAGCAATGACCAGTATGTTTTCCTTGTATTTCCACAATACCTATAACCAAAAAAGATGAACTTTGACCTCCTCTCATTTACACTGCTGGTAAATTGTGGAAATCAATGCACAAACATCCTTTCTGAAAATTCAGTGTATTAGTAAGGATAAAACAAACTCAAAGAAAATTAGAATGAGACTAAACAATTAGAACTCGAGGTTTAAATAAACATAAAAATTAGAGAAATTACAGAAATAATTCTTTAAAATATCTGTTTTGCATCTCTCAGACACATGAAAATTTATTTCCAACACTATCATAACTGTGTTATTTTATTCTAGTTTAGGTTTTCTTTCAGAACT
>NW_012150841.1:1970843-1971348 GCF_000956105.1 Propithecus coquereli
TCATCATTTTCTTTATTACTTTTTCATTGGATTCATCTATTTACTACTTTAGTTCTTCCTTTGCCGTCTATTTAAGGCTACAGGATCAGAATAGAAACTAAATTGGATTGGGGCACTGAGGAGAAAAGTGTGTTTTATGGCAAGAATGGGAATTAGGGACTTTAGAACTAGAAATTCATTAAGTGCAAACTTAGCCAGGGTTTTCTGTAGACCACAGAAAGAATACTTACATGAGATAGGTATCGAGAAAATTCTGCACATTGGTAGAAAGGCCAGTATACCTTAGTTGATCAATGGTAATAGAATTCCATTTAATCAAGACTCTCATATATCATTAAAGTTTATATCTTTAATAGCCATATTGGTTGTCTCATAAAAGATATTCATAAATGTCATTACATAGGATTGTAAAAAAAAAAATGAAAAATAACCACTACTCTAATTTTTTCTATCCTTTGTATAGTAGATTCATATCTTCTTATTCTTTTTATTTTATATCTATGCA
>NW_012150841.1:1971398-1974580 GCF_000956105.1 Propithecus coquereli
GAGAGAGAGAGAGAGAGAGAGAGAGAGAGAGAGAGAGAGAGAGAGAGAGAGAACTGATGGGGGCTGGGGGACTGAGGAGAGAATGAGAAGGAAAGAGGAAGCAAGAAGATGGGGGATGCCCAGCATCAACTCCGGCTCTAAATCACAGGCACTGTGCAAAGTGCTTTTCCGGGAGATGCACATGTGGTCTCATATTTCTCACAATAGGCCACCCGGGGATCCCGCCTTAGGTCTCAGACTCCCAACATCAAAACCCAAGTGTACTGAAAAGAAAATCTTTTGGATGGATTCAAGCACATAGGCACTGCCAAGGTGGCCCCGCCGCCAGTCCCGCTGCCTTACCTGGAGAGAGGACCAGGAGGTGGTGCCGGGTCTCGGTCCCCACTGCTCTCCCCGCGCGGACCGGTGCGAGGCACACGCGTACTCTTGCTGCCTCTGCTCTTGGAGGGGCAGCCTGCAACACAAAAGGGGTGTGTGGGTGTGGGTGTGTGGGAGGTTTTCCAGGGCCACCAGCTGGTCCCAGCTGGCCGCCCCCACCCTACACACACCCCTTTGGGGCGCTGAGCCCCCCTCTCAGCTGAGCACCACCCCGGGGGCTTGCCCAGGGTGCAGCCTCAAGTTGCAGTGCTAACTGCTGCTGCCGCCGTTGCTGCAGAAGGAGAAGGTGGAAAGACACTGGGGGCAGTACTCGGTCTAGAGCATCCCCACACTGCAGCTTCTCCAGGAATCCCTCCAGTGAGGAGGCGGCCGCCCATCATCTCCCAGCCCCAGCCGCCTGATTGGTTCCACCACGGGTACGCTGCGCCGAGCAGCCAATCCCAGCGCACTAATAATAGGTGGATCCGCTCAGCCAACATCGCCCATCCCAGTTCTGTTAGTGTCTCTCCATCCCCACAGCGGACAGGGACCTGAGAAAGGGGGGTGGAGGAGGGTGGGGGGAGGCGTGAATTAAGAGGCGAACAGATCCCAAGGAGGTACAATCAAGGGCGTCTGATAAACCCTCTGGGTAGGCTCAGGGATGCCCCACAACCTGTTCAGCAAGCCGTATGCACGGGAAAGGGATACAGCACAATACAAAGCTTTTTTTTTTTTTTTTTTTTTTAACTTTCAATCAAAACCTGCCCTGATACTGAGCATGCCCAGACTGCAACAGCGCCCTAGGAGTTTCGGGGTGTGTGGGTTCACCAGCTGTGGGTTTCTGAAAAGGCGGAAGAGGGGAAGGGAGAGGCAGAAGTTTGTCTTTGGCCATTTGACCCGGCGGAGTTCTGAAAGCAGGACAGGGTGGGGATATGAAAGGATTCCGCGCAAGTGTCCTCAAACTGAGCCACAGGGAGGTGGCCCTCGGGATTGTCTGAGGCTAATAATATTATTCTGCCGGGGCTCAGTGTTGGAAGCGGGGGCAGGATACTCTGAGCTCCGCTAAATGCCTGGAGACTTCTCCGGAAGGGTGCGGTGGACCACGGATGCAGGAGAAGCTCCGTCCCATAGGTGGGGCCGGGAGCGGACTCCACCCAGCAGCGGCGGCCGCCAGGCAGTGGAGAGTGCACTGGGAGTTTCCATTGCAGCGACCAATAAGTTTGTGCACTTGGGTCAAGTGCGACATGGTTAAGGATGCTTTTTTTTTTTTTTTTTTTAATTTGCCAGTCCCCTCCCCCATCTCTCTCCATCCCTTGCCAGCGCAGTGATGACTAAAGCATAGGTTCTCTCTCTGCTTCCTCTCCTCCCCGCTCCGAAGTAAGAAGCTTTTCCCTTGTGAGAGCGGTGGTGACCTGATTGTCTCTAAGCTCTCTCTTGGGCAATTTATAGCTTGGTAATACCGAGAGATACCAAACAGGAAGGCTCAGCGGGTGGGGGAAGGGACCGCGAACTAGGAGAGGGGCGGGAGCGGAGCCCAGCTCCAGAGAGGCGCAAGTCCATTATCTGCTACACAGGTGAAAGGCTTTCTAATGCTAAGAAGTATTTCCCTTTCTCACTCACTTGATCTTGCTTAGTGGACTTTGAACCTCTTGTTTTGCTTAGAAATCCTAAGATTTCATGTAAACTTGCCCAATAGCTACAAATGAGAACTCTCTTAATTGGGTTCTCTATTTTACTGAGAAGATTATCTTGGCATCTCAGGTAAGGAAATAAATAACTATCTCAATTCCCCAAGCCCATCCACTTTGAACTGGAGTTTTATTAACATTGGTGTGAAAAGGTAACTGTAGCAAGAATTCAATTAACAGTAACACATTTCTTCAAGTTTTTAATTAAATCTCTTCTATTTATGTAATGTTTAAGATTAAGATCCTTTTCTAAGCATAGGAGAAAAGATCCTCTTGTAAATATAGGAGAAAAGTATTTAAGAAGGGGAGGAAAAAAGAGAGAAGGAAGAGGAGGAGAGGAAGAAGAATTAAGTACTACTGTAATTTTGTTGTTCAATAAATGTCTTTGTGTGAGAGGATTATTATAATATCCACCTAATAGAGATCTTGATTCTAAAAATACACCTAGCACACTTTCTAGATTCCAATTATTAAAAATTGTATGTTTGTCCTGTTTACCAATAGCTGCATGTAGAAACAAGTACTCATATTTTAAACAAATTAGTAAATAGAATATGAATACATTTGTTTTTTCTTTCTGTTCTAGACCCTGATTCTATCATCAATATTTTAGCCAGTTTCTTTTCCGGTCTACCTTACATCCTAGCCAACAATCTTTCTCTTTCAGTAGCCAGAATCCTCGACAGCACGAATGATATAAGAAGGGTATACTCGAGTTTTTGCAGGACTAAGATTTTGATTCTCCCTCCTGTCTTTAAGTTTTCCCCAAATTCTGGGAATGGGCTGAAGACTTCTTCCTGGTCCTACTGGATTGACACAACATCATATTTTTCCGTTGTAGAAAGTTTACCTCATCTCATTGCCCGTTATAGCAGACTCATCTTTATTAAAAGAAAGATCAGGTCAATGTCTTGTCTTTTTCCTTTTCACTCTTATTATCTCATTTTTCAAGTACTTGATGTCTAGAAATCCTATACCTTTTACTACTGAGACTTAACTCATCCCCTGCTTGTATGGTATTTTTAACACATTATTTGTTATTTTCAGAACTGTTTTCTACTGTGATATTTTACTTCCTCTTTTTTGTTAAAAAAAATTATTTTTTCTTTACCTTTTTACTATGATCAAGATCTTATT
>NW_012150841.1:1975336-1976570 GCF_000956105.1 Propithecus coquereli
TGTGTGTGTGAGGATTAAGAAAAGCAAAGCATATAAAATGCTAGTTCCAAGTACATAGCAAGGACTTAATGACTGTGTAACCATTGTTATTATTATTTCGTCATTATCATTACTGCTGCTACTCCTTCTTTTTTTTTTTTTTTCAGATTTCTGGAATATTGGATTTCTTCTCATCATCTTATCCATTTAAGCCAATAGTGAGCCATAGACACTTTACCTATGAATATTAAAGTTAGAAGGGACTTAATCCATGTTATAAGGACTTGTTTATACATAAAATGGCAATAGTCATCTGTCTTGAATGTGCTGTTCTTAGATTGTAATGCTCTAGGAGATGAATAATTTAATTTTTAGAGAATGTGCACCTAAGCATATTTTAGTTAAAATTAATTTATGTTCTTTAAAATTAAGAAAATTCCAATTCTAGTGGTAATAAATTTATGAACACTAATGTTTTTGTTTTCTAGAAAATACCCTTACAAACAGTGGAGTCATCATTTTGATTTCTCTTCCACTTTTCTCTTTGAAGATCATGTGTCTTGGAATTACTACTACTGATTTTATAGCCAATTGGTAAAGAAAAAACATGAGGGCTCCTCTGTCAGAATTAAAGACATGGATTTTTAGACTAAACATCCATGGTGTTTAATAAAGAAAATGTAGAATTGGGGAGAAGAAAAAAAGAAAATGAATACAGATGGGAGTCAAGTCTCTGGAGCAGAAAGTTAGAGCCCCATAATTGAGCTACAATAGTTTACAATTTCCAAAGAAAAGAAAATAAAGAGCTAGCAGCATTCAATGTGGCTTTACAAAAGCCTTTTCTTAAAGATATGGATAAGAAAATATTGGAAATGAAAAGGAGGATAGTGACTCAAAAAGTAATATAGTGTGTCAAGCTGTTGAGGTTAGCAAGGAAAATATCATTTAGGTGAATCTATCTCAAGGGCAAAATAAAAGCACTTTGAGCTAATGTTATCCAAAGGTCTTAGAAAGAAAACAATGATATATTTTTCAAATACTTTATCATATAAGGAATATACTGTGATGAAAACTAGTTTGCTAATAAAGCAAGAGCAACAGTAAAGGTTGTGTTAATTTTCTTTGAAATCAGAAGAAGGATTTCTAGTTAGGTAAACACATAGAGAATCGTAGTCCAACTGCTTCATTCAACTTACGTGAAAAATATATCCAAAATCATAGAGGGCTGGGTGTGGGGTGGGGAGAGATTCTGTAT
>NW_012150841.1:1976620-1978538 GCF_000956105.1 Propithecus coquereli
ATAATTAACATTTGTAAAGAAAATAAATGTCACAAACCAAGCCTAAACTTTCACGTTTTTTCTAAGACAGTGGAGAAACAAGCCAACAAAATCTTATTTTTCTCACATGGAAGCAGTTGGTTTCTTTTTTGCACATCTTTTCATGTCGAAACTTGTTAATTCAGTTGTACATACACATGAGGTAATTAAGTGATTGTCCTTTTGTCCTTGTAACCAAAAGGTGGCACCTCTAAAAATTAGAGTTAGCTTTCAACAGAGACACTACATTTTATAAAAAGTCATTTAAATGTCAAAGCCCTAGAAAGATTTTTTTTTTTTTTTTTTTGCGTGTGACTAGGTAATTCTGTTTAGGTAGGAGAGATAATTGGAAAATGGAAAATGATTTGGAAAATAATATACATTACAATGATGGCAAATGAAATCAGCTCTTCTCTAAGCTGGTGTATAAACTTATACATTCAAGATATGTGGTGAAAAAAAAATACTTTCTGAGATGTACCAATTAGTGCGGAAGCCCAGGCTGAGTTAAAATAGAAGATTCACTTTTCTTATCCTAAGAGGACATCTAGAAAAAAAATTTAAAAAAAACATACGACTTCGCATTTCCCCTGATAAAGCAAAAGAAAGGATTTATCTAGATACTAATATCTGCTGGCTTCTCCGTGCTTATGTAAAACCCACTTGGAATGCTTTCCCATTTCATCTAACCAGGCACTTCTCTACACCTCTTCCCATCTGACAGTACTATCACTTAGCCTGTCTCTGATGAATAAAAGGAAAAGAAAGCTTGTATCACCAATGGTGGAATCAGAGATTACTGAAGCCACTGTCAAGGATCCCAGGGCTCTGTCCAACAAGTACCATTTACTTGACCTGTTATGTAGGCAGCCAGGGACACATTGTTGTTTTGGTATCTTTCTTTTTCTCTTTCTTTTAAGAAGACTTGAGTATAAAAATGTTTTCCCCTTTAAGATTTTTAAAATTTGAAGCTCTCTTTCTACCATTACTTTCTAAACTTTGTTCCAGTACAGGAAGGTTCACGGCCAACTGAGCCTCCATGTGCCTTCTAAAGGTAGTGCTGAAATTGTATAAACATCATGTTTACATCCATTAAATACTCTCATATTAAAAGAAAACATGAATTTGACATCCGGACAGTAAAATACAAGTAGATAGTAGAAAGGTAGGATAAAATGAAAATGCATGCACAAATGTAGCTTTAACATGAAAGTTAAACAGTTTTATTTCACCAAAGGGTTAATGTTGGAGAAGGTAAATATCAACATGCACACAAAGCTAGCTAGAAGATTAGCTTTCTCAAAGTGGAAGTCCAAGCCTCCTGATAATACTGTTGTCACTTACAAATGTTTTGAAACTTTACATTTCTTTTTTGTCCCTCAACATAAAGGCCATACCAAGGAACCTCGGGAAAGTCATAATCTATTTTAAATTGTTTTTTCCCTTTACTCAAGAAACCGCTCAAAGTTCAGAAATTAACACTGATGTGCAATACCAAACTGTCAGCACCATAGGACAGATGGAAACAGGAAAAGTCAGATGGCTGGCACTTAAAAGCTACAGCAATTAAGCAGTTGAAAGTGGGTTAGATTGTCGTTTATTTTTGTTCCATTTGAACGAATCAAGTGAGAGACATAGCCTCTTGCAAGGAGGAAATCAAGTCAAACTTGATGTTTCCTCTCTTTGACAGCGGGAGCCGGATGGCTCGTCTACTCCCCTTATTCAGTTTAATTTTTTATCCAGATTAATTGCTTTCTGTACTCTAATTTTCTCAGAGGTTTTATTCTATCTTGTCTCCCTCCCCACCCCACACTGACAGAAAGAAATCTTTGTCCTTTCTTCACTCCCCCTCTTTCCTCTAAGAAAGGCAATCCTCTCCAGGAGGAGAAAGAAACCCTGT
>NW_012150841.1:1991710-1992757 GCF_000956105.1 Propithecus coquereli
AGGTGATGAGGACAGAGTGATTGTTCTCTTTCTCTGTAGGCATGCTTCCGCTCCAGGTGGTGATAGCCTCTTGTGGGTGCAATGATAATGATACCTCCTGGACCATGGCTGTCCTGTAGGTATGTCCCCACGTCTATCCTAAGCAGAGCTGGATAATCACTCTCCCTGTCACATCTCAAATGCCATAACTTGAAAATGTTAATAGAAATTTAGGATATATTAAAAATAACTGTGACTATTTTAAGGACTACCGGTCCTAGTCTAGTAAGACTCTAGAAATGCTGAGTAACTTGAAAGATGTATGTAGGAAGAGCTTGAATAACATTTATTAATACAATTATCTCATCGCCACCAAGGGAAATCCATGAAGTTAGAATGAGAATATATTGCTAGCCACTCTCCTTAAGGAATTAGATTACTGAGTTTTAGCTGTGGGCCTGAGATCTCTTAAAAATTTTCATTATGAGATAGTTTGAATGGTTTAAAGGTTAATAATGAAGCCACCATTACACCCAATATCCAGCTTCAGAAATCAAGTATTAAAAATTGCCTTTGCTGTCACTCATTTCTCTTCCCCATCTGATACTCCCTCCTACCTGCACCACCAAGGTAACCACTACCCTGCAGTTTGTGTTTCCCATTATTTTGCTATTTTCTATAGTTTTGCCATTTATATACATATACAAATTAATTTTACCTCTTTTTTAAGTTTTTATGAATAGAATAATGCTTTAATATATATTTCTGCAACTTTCTTAAAGAGTAGGTTTTGAGATTTACTTATGTAGCTGAAGTTTATTTATTATCACTTATGTATTACATTTGTTTGAACATATTTTTTACCCTTCTTCTGTCTTTAGATATTTGCATTATTTTTGTTATTTTCTATTACATACAGTCTGCTATGAACATCCTGAGATATATCTCTTGTTTCACATGGGCACAAGCTTCTCTGGGGTATACAACTGGAGTAAGAATTGGATCTAGGTTTTATATATCTGACGTTTTTACAATTCAACAGTCTTGTTAAAAACAAAATAGCCTCAT
>NW_012150841.1:2004362-2005475 GCF_000956105.1 Propithecus coquereli
CAGGTTTTAAAATTTTTCTCTTTACTCTCTTTGCTTTAGTATTGGTAGTTTTGTTGCTATGTCTTGCTATACACGCTGTTTTCTTCTCAATATCATATCTATTTTTTAGCCTATCAATTTTTATTTTGGATATTGCGCTTTCAGCTCCAGAATGTTTTTGTTTTGTTTTCTGTTTTCTATTTCTCCCTGTATTATGTGTTTATTTACCTTTAAGAGCTTGAAATTATAATAGATCTTTTGAAGTCCTTGTTATCATCTCTGTTATTTCTATTATTTTTCTATTAATTGATTTTCTTCCTGATTATGTATCAAATACCTACAGAACACTGTGTATTTTATATTGTTGAGTGCCTGAATATTGTTATCTTCCTTTAAAGTGTGTCGAATTTTATATGTGTATGCAGATTAATTTCTGTCAGATCACCTTGTTCATGCTAAGGCTTTTCTTTAAGCCTCATTAGAACAGATCTCAAGTAGCCTTTACTATAGGATTAGTGTAGCCTCCTTCCTAAGGCATGGCAGCCCTTTCTGAGGTCTCAGCTAAATGCTCCGGGTGTTCAGTAAGCTTCCTCCACTTGAGTTAGTCAGAAACATTATTTCTCAGCCCTCTGCGAGCTGTTGAGTTCACACCCTAATGGGGTTCCCCTTTTCACTCACGTGTATCTTAGAATTCAGCCAAAGATTCAAAGGAATTTCCATGCTGATTCCTGGATCTTTTCTCTGTTTGGCTCCCTTCTTTCCAGTGCACTTCCCTGATAATTCCAACTGCCTCAGACTGTCTAAACTGATCTGTGCTGAGACAGAAGGACCCAAAGGTGATTTGCTATGCACCAATAGAAGACTAATACATCTGTCTTTGCAACTCAACAGACTTCTAAGCACTGCTTCAGTTTCTCCTTTATAAACTGCAGTCCAGAAAGTGCCTGAATTCAAGGTAGAAATTCAAGATGATTGTAAAGTTATCTTTTTTCCTTCTCTCTTTTAGGGAATGTAATTATGTATTTTTTGTCCAGTGTCTGAAACAGTTGTTTCATATGTTTTGCCCAGTTTTCTAGTTTTTGCAGACAGAATACAAGTTGAGTACTTGTTCTGTGATGGCTAGAAGTGAGTTTC
>NW_012150841.1:2005525-2006029 GCF_000956105.1 Propithecus coquereli
CTTTAGGTAATTGATTTAATAGTACAGTTAATTGAGATAAGAAATATAGGAAGATAATGGTTCAAGTTTAGACTTTTTCATTTTGAGATTCTTTAAAGGACTTTTAGGTGATAGTATTATATACAGAATTGAAAACTATAAAACTCCTAGAAAGAAACAGAGATTAATATTCATGACCATGGGTTTCACAATAGTTTCTTAGATATGAATGAAAAGCAGAAGTTCAAGCTAGAAATATGTATTTTACATTCATCTACCTATGGGTGAGAATTGAAGTGATAAAAGTAGATCAGATATATAGCGATGGAAAATCAAGAACAGAAAAACTAACCTTAGGGAGATTCTAAAATTTAAGAAATGTATTAAAAGTAAAGCCTTCCAATGAGAGGGAGAGAAACCAGAGAAGATGTTATAGTATTTGTCCTTCCAGGTGTTCAGTCTAGAAAGAGATTCACAAGAAAGGAATAGTCATAGTGGCATATAATATGTACTTAATAAATATTT
>NW_012150841.1:2008029-2008512 GCF_000956105.1 Propithecus coquereli
TTGAAGTATTTATCCTTTATAAGCTTAGTGTTTAGTAAATATCTAACACACAAAGTTTATGGAAATATTTATTGAAAGTTGTTCCATGTCTACTTATTGTTTCTGTAGGTTTGCAGCCAGAGTCTGGTTATGGTTCTGAAGCCATTATTGGGAAGAAGAGCTGTGCGTAGAATGCAGAGATGCAAGGATAAACTAGAAATTGCCATATGTCTTTCTGTTATACAATTGCTAGGTTCTGTCTGATACATCTGAGCATGAGGACCTTCAGTGACTAATACCTGCAGCTTCACTTCTCTCCATATATCACACAAGTAATTCTGGACCAACTCTATTCTTGCGTCATACACAGAAGATTCTGGAAAACAGAATTCCCAACTAATCACGTTGACATGGGAGTGTGTGTGTAAAATAAATAAATCAACCTGTCATTATTTGTAAATTACAGGTTTCTGTATGTAGAAAATCAAAAAGAATTTACAGACA
>NW_012150841.1:2010740-2011098 GCF_000956105.1 Propithecus coquereli
AAGACAAAACAACAACAAATGAGCCCCATATGACCATCTCAATTGATGAAGAAACAGCATTTCACAAAATACAATACAATTTCATAGTAATAACAGTCAACATACTGGGAATAAAAAGAAAATCTCCCAAAAAGATAAAGGGCATATAGGACAAATCCACATCTAATATGATTCTCAATGGAGAAAAACTAGCAGCTTACCCTGAAGATCAGGAGAAAGACAAGAATTTCATTTTGTACTTTTATTCACCATTGTACGGAAGTTCTGGCCTAAGCATTTACGCAAGAAAAAGAAATGAGGCATGCAAATTGGAACAGAAGAAGTATAACTATTCCTATTCTCAGATGACATGATCTTA
>NW_012150841.1:2011696-2013127 GCF_000956105.1 Propithecus coquereli
ACTTAAACAATATTAAAAATCTCTTCAAAAGAAACATAAGAAATTGAATAGGTAAGCCACACTGATATCTAAGATATACTAACAATTTCTACAACCCAATCATCAAAACCAGCTAAGCAATTAAAAAATGGGGCCCCGATTGAGATATCATCTTATTCCAGTTAAAAGGGCTTTGTTCCAAAAGACGGGCAATACTGAATGCTGGTAGGGATATGGTGAAAAGGGAACTCTTATGTACTGTCGGAACTCTTATGTACTGTTGGTAGGAATATAAATTGGTACAGCCATCATGGAGAACAGTATGTAGGTTCCTCAAAAAACTAAAAATAGAACTACCATACAACTCGGCAATCCCACTGCTGGGTATATAATCAAAAAAAATGTAAATCAGTATATCAAAGGTATTTCTACACTTTCATGTTTATTAAAGCACTATACACAATAGCCAAGATATGGAATCAATCTATGTGTCCATCAACAGCTGAATGGATAAAGAAACTGTGGTGTATATACAAAATGGAATATCATTCAGCCATAAAAAAGAATGAAATCCTGTTATTTGCAACAACAAGATTGGAACTGGAGGACATCATGTCAAATGAAATAAGGCAGGCACAGAAAGACAAATATCACATGTTCTCATTCATATGTAGGAGCTAAAAAAATTAAACTCGTGGAGATAGTAGAATGATGGTCACCAGAGGCTGGGAATGATAGGAGGGAGAAGGGGATAAAGAGGGAATGGTTGAAGTGTACAAAAATACAGTTAGATAGAATGAATAGGATCTAGTATTTGGTATCACAATAGGGCAACTATAGTAACAATAATTTGTTGCATATTTTAAAATAACTAAAAGAATGAAATTGGAATGTTACTAGTACAGAGAAATGATAAATGCTTGAAATGATAGATACTCCAGGGTTTCTGATTTTATCACCACACATTGTATGCCTGTATTAAAACATCACATGTACCTCATAAATATGTACAACCATTATGTAGCCACAGCAATTAAAAATAAAAACATTTAAAAAATGGGGAACAGATTTCAATAGACACTTCACAAAAAAATATGTATGAGTACATTAAAAAATGCAGTAATCATTAGTGTTTGGGAAATTGCAAATTAAAACCGTGTAAATTAACCTTATAAAACTTCCCAACAAAGAAAAGAGGAGGTCATTGTACTGGTTAATTCTACCAAACTTTTAAAACAAAATTAACTCCAATTCTTCTCAAACTCTTCCAAATAGAAGAGGATGAAGCACTTTCTAACTCATTCTATGAGGCTAGCTTGATAAAAAGTCAAAGACATCACAAGAACATCAGCCAATATCCCTTAATTCTACAGATGAAAAAACCCTGAATAATGTACTAAGCAAAGTGAATCTAGCAATATATTAAAAGGTTTACACATTATGACGAGGTAA
>NW_012150841.1:2015115-2016365 GCF_000956105.1 Propithecus coquereli
GCCACTGCTTTATAAAATAAGTTTATGTAATATTCTAAATTCTTTGCTGTCATTTCAATAATGCTTACAACATCTTCACTAGGTTTCATCTTAAGAAACCACTTTCTTTCCTCATCCATTAGAAACAACTCTTCATTTGTTCAAGTTTTATTCTGAGATTGCAAAAGTCCAGCCACATCTTCAAGTTCCACTTCCAACAGTTCTCTTGCTTTTTTCACCAGTTACTTCCTCCACTGAAGTCTTGAATGAGAGTTGGAATCAACTTCTTCCAAACTCTTTCTAATGTTGCTATTTTGACCTCCTCCCATGAATCACTAATGCTCCTAATGGCATCTAGAATGTTGAATTCTTTCCAGAAGGTTTCTAATTCACTTTGCTCAGATCCATCAGAAGAATCACTGTCTATGTCAGCTATAGCCTTACAAAATGTATTTTTTAAATAATAAGACTTGAAAGTCAAAATTACTCCTTGATCCATGGATCTCAGAATGGATGCTGTATTAGCAAGCATGAAAACAACATTAACCTCCTTATACATCTCCATCAGAGCTTTTGGATGACTAGGTGCATTGTCAACGAGCAGTAATATTTTGAAAGGGATCTTTCTTTCTGAGCAGTAGATCACAACAGTGGGCTTAAAATAGTCAGCAAATCATGCTATAAACAGAAGTGCTGTCATCCAGGCTTTGTGGTTCCATTTATAGAGCAGAGGCAGAGTGTATTTGACATAATTCTTAAGGTCTCTAGAATTTTTAGAATGATAAATGAGCATTGACTTCAACTTCAAGTCACCAGCTGCATTAGCCCCTAGTCAAAGAGTCAGCCTGTCTTTTGAAGTTTTGAAGCCAGGCATTGATTTCTTTCTAGCTATGAATGTCCAAGATGGCATCTTCTTTCAATATAAAGCTGTTTCGTCTACACTGAAAACTCTGTAGTTAATGTAGCCACCTTCATCAGTTATCTTAGCTAGATGTTCTGGGAAACTTGCTGTAGCTTTTCCAACAGCACTTGCTGCTTCACCTTTCACTTTTATGTTCTGGAGATGGCTTCTTTCCTTAAACACCATGAACCAATCTCTGCTAGTTTCAAACTTTTCTTCTGTAGCTTCCTCACCTTTCTCAGTCTTCATAGAATTGAAGAGAGTTAGGGCCTTGTTCTAGATTAGGCTCTGTGCTTTGGTGCTGTCTCAAGAAAAAAAAAAAAAATAAATAATAGATTAGGGTTTGGATCAAGGGAATTTTGTGACTGGT
>NW_012150841.1:2019341-2020300 GCF_000956105.1 Propithecus coquereli
TTATTAAGTTGGCTTATTACAGAATGTTTATACCTATTTTAGGTAATAATCATTTATATGTGTTGCAAATATCTTCTCACTGATGTGTATCTCCACCACTTTTTTTTGACAAACACAATGTCTAAATTTTAATGTGGCAAATTTTACAATCATTTGTGGATATTTTTGATTGGAATCTGTGCCAAGTAGCTCAATAGCATGAATGTCAAGGAGCCAAGTGATTGCAAAAGTTTTGAAGGACTTGAAAGACCAAACAGGGAAGATCAGAAAACCCAGAGTT
Organism: Propithecus coquereli; assembly: GCF_000956105.1. Classification (NCBI taxonomy): domain Eukaryota; kingdom Metazoa; phylum Chordata; class Mammalia; order Primates; family Indriidae; genus Propithecus; species Propithecus coquereli. Next base: position 2,019,622 of record NW_012150841.1, read on the forward strand.
TCACAACATCAGGAAACAGCTACCACCCAGAAGGAGACAAGCTCCCTGGCCCTCTTGGTGTGAGGGCTGTCCAGTGAGAGCTGAGATCTCAGGGAAGAATCATGAAGGAGATACATCTGTGGCCAAAGATGGATGCCACCCAAGGGAGAGGGGAAGGGGAGGAGTGAAAAAGGAAGGGGTTGAAGGGGGGAGAGAGAGGGAGAGAGATACAGAGAACACTCTTCTGGCTTCTTTATTCTTTTCTTCTTCCCCCTTCCATTCTTTTGTTTTTCTCTTACCCTTGGTCAAGCTCAGCTAGAAGACAGTTCCCAATGGAGCCTGGAATATAGAACTTAGGAAGGATGGGAAGTGGATCTGAGATTGAATAGACAAATGGCCAGCACACTTCCCTACCCTGAGTTAAACAAAATATTCTCCTTTACTGTACTAAAGTGTAAAAGTTTTTGCCTTTCACTTAGGCATATAGTTTATTTAAAATTATATTTTTTGTGAGATGGATAGAAGAAATCCTATTTCATTTTAAAAATATTAATAACTAAATTTCCCAGAATTACATATGAAGCTATTTTTCTTTTTCCCAGTACCAGCCCTATCAAAAATCAATAGATGTCATAAATCATATATCTGGGGCTTGGACTCTCCATTCTATTTCACTGGTCAAGATATCTATCACTTGCTA
>NW_012150841.1:2021011-2022256 GCF_000956105.1 Propithecus coquereli
AAATGCCTATTTTGATGAGAGTTTTTATCATAAAGGTGTGTTGGCACTTTGTCAAATGCTTTTTCTGCATCTATCGAAAGAATCATATGGTCTTTGTTCTTGCTTTTATTTATGTGGCGAATTGCATTTATAGATCTTGGCTTTTGACATGAGTTTCTTACTAAGCTTAATGGTTTCTAGCTTTTGATTTAAAGTGAGGGGCACATGACTCTTCTAGGGGAACTGGCCATTCCCCCATCTCTCTCCTTCTTCACAACAATATTAAAATTAGGCCAATCAATAATTCTGCATTGGTATCTAAGTGTTTTTCTAAAAGAAAAACAACCCAGTTGAAGAATTGACAAAGGGATTCAATGGCAATTTTTATACAGAAGATATATAAATGGCCAAGAAGCACATATAAAATGCTCAATATCACTAGTCATTAAGGAAACTAAAATCAAAACTGCAAAGATATACCACTTCATAGCAGCTAGGATGGATATAATCATTTAACAAATCAAAATAAGTGTTTGTAAGTTGTGGAGAAATGTTAATCTTCTTTCATTTTGTGGGAGTGTCAAATGGTGCAGCTGCTGTGCAAAACAATTCCTCAGTAAGCAAAAGAGAATTACTGTATGAGTCAGCAATTCTACTCCTAGATACATACTCAAGTCAAACACAAGTGTTCAAACAAAAGCTTGTCTATGGATATTCACAGCAGCACTATTCACAATAGCCAAAATGTGGAAACAACTCAAATGTCCATCAGTTGATGAATGGACAAACAAAATGTGGTATAGACATACAATGGAATATTGTTATTTATAAAAAGTAATGAAGTACGGGTACATGCTACAGCATGTATGAACCTTGAAAACATCAGGCTAAGTGAATGAAACCAGACACAAAAGGCCACATGTTATGTGATTCCATTTATGTAAGATATACAGAATAATCAAATCCATAGAGAAACAAAGCATATTAGTGGTTATCAGGCGTTGTAGGGGAGAGGGACAATCCATTAAAGAAAGTGACTGCTTCATGGCTATGGGTTTTCTTTTGGGGTGATAAAAATCTCCTATAACTAGACAGTGGGGATGGTCGAACAACATTGTTAATATATTAAATGCCACTGAGTTGTACACTTTAAAATGGGTAAGATGGCAAATTTTATGTTATATATATTTTATAACAATAAAAATTAAGAAAAAGATGATCCCATGTCCTCAAAAAAAGATAGTGGGAAAAGAGAGTGACATTACA
>NW_012150841.1:2025341-2025712 GCF_000956105.1 Propithecus coquereli
CTTCATTTAAATCTTTTTGTCTTTTATTTGTTCACTAAAAATATTTATTGAGCATCAACTATGTTCTGGAGACTACCCTAGTGCAAGGGATACAGCGTTGAACAAATGATGAGCAAAGATTATACTAGTCTTTCAAAATGCTTATGTAATATAACATACTATTTTTCCTGTAAAAGTCTTAATTGCCCATTGAATTTATTGCAAAATGTTATACATTTTCATACCTTTGTATTCTCATGCTTATGCTTTCTTATTCTTGATCTTACTGGCAGTGCTTTTAAATCTTTTTGTCTTTTATTTGTTCACTAAAAATATTTATTGAGCATCAACTATGTTCTGGAGACTACCCTAGTGCAAGGGATACAGTGTTG
>NW_012150841.1:2030309-2032671 GCF_000956105.1 Propithecus coquereli
TTATTTCTCAGAGAACCAGAACCAATGACTTTGAGGACTGTTACTGCACAAAGTCAGAAATGTCATTGAGAGGGATTTTGATTTCACAATATTCTTGATCATCATAATGTTTATTAAAAGATTCATTAAAAGTCCATCATGCTAATTTAACAGGGAAAATTTAATAGATTGGTATTGGATAGCTTCCGCTAAATTAATGAAGGAGAATTATAACCAAAGCCTTAGCCACTATCATTAAGAAATAAACAAAAACTGTAATGATGTATTAGTTACAAGCAGGAACCAGTGGCATCTATAGTAAATGAATTTAAGGCTTTATCTAAAACAAAATTTAGTAAATCATTTTGACTCATTTATTTTTTCTTATAATTTATTGATATTTTGTCTCAGCATTAATTAAGGCATCTCACCCATTGTATGAGTGCACTCATTTGGAATATTTGTAGGGATAAACCATTCCTCTTTCCTTACTTCTGAGAATACTCATGGATATCATATTTTCTCCTTATTCCTCTGGTGGTAGGTTCTTCCTTCTTCAAGGGTGGCTGGCCCAAAGCAGAGCTGTCTATTTGGTAAGTTGCTCTATTTCTATGGGTCCGGTTAGGGAAGCAATTTGGATTTTTTTCATTGTATCCTTCCTCTTAATATAGCCTTTATCAGTAATAAAGGATATATTTTGCTTCTCTGTATGCTGACCTTTTACCTTGCTTCAGTTTGTTCAGGATCCAGGCAAGGACAAACACTCTTTATTGGGTTCCCTTAAGCCCTAACCTAGAACATTCTCTGCATGGGGTGCATTGAGTTGGCCATTCTGTTCTCATCTTTCCTAATGGAGAGTCTCTCATATTTGGAAAAAAGGTGCTTAGTGAACAGAAGACACTCAATTATTTTTTGAATGAATATATGATTCAATGAAAAGCACAAAAGTCTCAATAGTGTATGATTTGCTATAATCAATATTTGTTGTCTATAAATATCTACAGTGCTTTCTTAGTTTATTTATGGATATGTATAACATAATCACACCTCTAACCAAACTTTTTCAGCTTCATTTTGACTAAGAGGTACATTTATTCCATAAGCATTAAGTGCCTAGAACTCTGAGAAATGCTGACATAACAAAAATGATCCTTGCTCTCAAGAGGTGTCAACTGTATAAGACTAAATTATGTGAATTTATGAGTAGCCATTCTGTTCTCCCTAGGCATGTAGACTTCAAACCCAATTTTGGTGGTGTTTTAAAATTTTTTTCAAGCACAGATTTCAGTATTAAGCACTCCGGTTGTCATTGGGAAGATTTCTCTTTAACATAATGTTCTTTCCCCTCCCATTCTCTCTTCCGCTATTTGTTTTTGCTCTCAACACTGTTTTTACTTTACTGATTTAAAAGCATTCTTCTATTTCTTTTTAAATTAATCATAGTTACTTCTGAGAAGCTGATATCTTTAATTCTATATATGCCATGACTCCCTTCCCTGAGAACTGCCCCGCAGAGTGGCTAACTAATCTCAATTTAATCGTAACTCCCTGGTGAAGGCTGATTAAACCCATTTTACCAGGGTGGATCCTTGATACAACTGGATCAGACAAATTCTCTTGATATTTTTGGATTGAAATTCAGAAATCCTAGCCAGTCTCTGATGTTGCTTGTACTGAATAGATGAAAAACTGACTACTGTGAGACAACCAAATTTATAACCAGCAGCCAGTCTGCAGAAAGAGAAGAATGGAGTCAGTGGATAAAATTAAGACTATAAAAAGGGACCTTGACGCTGTGATCTTTCCAGTTCTTGGAAAGACCTGGTTGAATTTTTACACATTGTGTCCTCTGAGATACTTGGGTATCCTTATGAGATATTTTCCTATATATCTACCTACCTACCTATGTATCTATCTACCTAGTTGGATTCTGTGGGAATTCTGTAACTTTCAGCAAAAGAATTGTGACTTGGAATCTCTCTCTCCTTCACCTCTGACTTTCTCTAGATCTTCTTTTGCTTGTCCTCTTTGCCCTTTCTGATATCTTCTCTTTGTTCAGACTTGATGTAATCCTCTCTGCTGGTATTTCCTTTCTCTTCCTTTTCGTTTTGCCTCTTTATTTCTACACACTTTTTGTCTGTTTTTCTACTTCTCTCTCTGCTTTCTTTATCTGACCCTTATCTGCCCATTCTCACCATGAATCCTGCCCCATAGTTTTTAGGTCTGTTCTCATTTTATTGCTTTTCCTGTTTCTTACCATTTCCCACTCTTAAATCCATTGTTTCTACAATTTCAGCCTTCTATGAACACCTAGGCTTTGCTTAGATTTTTTTTTTGACCTCTTCATCCTCCCATCTATGTGAGATAGAATCCTATGGTGCTC
>NW_012150841.1:2032721-2033887 GCF_000956105.1 Propithecus coquereli
ATTTTTCTATAACATTTGTGTTTAATTAGAAATTATAATATTAATGCATATGAAATATTCTTTAAATATTGATGAATTAAATGAATATCGAAGGAAAATAAAACAAAGCAAAACACATATATGTCTGAATGGATATTAACTAAAATATTATCAGTGTTTATATTTGAGTGGTAAGTTATGAGAAAAATTCCTAGATTCCTTCTTATTTTTGTATGTGTATTTTATTTTTTCTTTAATGACAATATGTTACATGGGTAATAAAAGTGTAATGAAAGTTTAAAGTAAAAATGTGACACAATTTGCTTTTCTTGCATTGCATACTCAGGGCTTATAGGAAATACAGTGGCGAGAGGGAAACATAACAAGGCACCTTCCTAGCCCTACAGCAGTGTAAACTATTTGAGTAGCGTGCAGACAATATAAGGATGATGCAGTCATTGTTCCCAAGATAAGCAATTTTCATTCCATTACTGCAGCTGCATAAAGGACAACTCTCAACCACTTGCAGAAGTTTCTTAAAATATATCCTGGGAGACTCTAAGCACACAGTTTAGCAGTTTTCTCTCATGACACAAACCAGGTTAAATTATTGAGATTCTTCTGCTTTCATAAATTCAAGGAGTCTAGTTTTCTGCTTCCACAGAAGCAAAGGGAAATAGCTGTGGGCTGTACATGATGGTCTTCAGCATCCATATCCCAGAGGAAATGCCATTTTGAAATTAGGTTAAATGAAACTCCTCGAAATTTGCCTTTATGGATGACCCAAATCATTGAACACAGATATGACATTTATAACTACAAATAGAGCCATGTGCGGTGGCTCACGCCTGTAATCCTAGCACTCTGGGAGGCCGAGGTGGGAGGATTGCTTGAGCTCAGGAGTTTGAGACCAGCCTGAGCAAGAGTGAGACCCCGTCGCTACTAAAAAGAGAAAAATTAGCCAGGCGTTGTGGTGCGTGCCTGTAGTCCCAGCTATTTGGGAGGCTGAGGCAGGAGGATTGCTTGAGCCCAGGAGTTTGAGGTTGCTGTGAGCTAGGCTGATGCCACGGCACTCTACTCAGGGCAACAGAGTAAGACTCTTGTCTCAAAAAAAGAAACAAATACAAATAAAAATAGATGGCCCATCTATTATACTCCTTTAATGTGAAATCAAATCTCACCTCTTC
>NW_012150841.1:2036945-2038413 GCF_000956105.1 Propithecus coquereli
GATATGTAAATGTTCTATGAATTTTTCTCATCAAAAGAACTTACCAAAATCCATTTCACATTTTCTTTTAGTCAAAGACAATTTTAAAACCTCAAATGCTTTGAGGTCAAAGAGGCATGTTTTAACTGTAGCATACAGATGAAAATTACCAGCTTAAACTATGGGAGAATCTGATAAATAAGGTTTAATCTTGTCTTCAATTAAAAACACTACTACCTAATTGTCATTCAGTGTTTCCTTACAGAAGCTGAAAATATGCATATGAGCGATACTTCCATGAAGGTAATGTTTATAGTCATTTCTGGGTTAAAGAACAAGATTTATTTCACTTTATAGGAATATATTTCCTGACATTTGTCCTATTGCATTATGTTCAAAGGGCTGTAATGCTAAATGTGGGAACTTTTGCAGGAAGGCTGACTGTAAGTGATTATGTAAACTTCTAAGCAAAAGCAACCTCCATTATGCATCCTGACTGTCAGAAATTCTTTGCAGGTTACATATTGCTGAATATAACAGGTTTCTGTCTACTGAGATTTCACAGGAGATTTTACATTGTTTTATGAGTATAAAAACATGTAGGTATGCTGTTGCCGATAGGTTAAACCCAAAGATATTTTAGCCTGTTAGAATAATACCCATGGATGTTGATCATATTTTCTTTTATAAATAGATGATGAAGATTTTGCTGGGAAATATAAAGCCAGTTTCTTTCAAGATCCATGACTTACAACCTACCAGATAAGAAAATTGCCCTGAGTAATCATGTAATTCTCTGAGCCATATTTTGAACCTCTCATTTATCAACCAGTGAGGCAAATATGCTTATTTTGCTATTGTCGTCTTACTGATTTTCTTATTTTAATGCTTACTTAAAAGGTATTTTAGGATATGACATGAAATGGTTTAGGATTTTTGTATTCACCAATTTTTCATCTAAGTATAAATATGCAAATATTCAAAAAGATTTACAATAAGAAATTTTATGCACTAAAGTTTTTACGATTTAAAGTGTCTGTTCAAATATCTTCTCCTCAGAAAGGTTTTCCAAATTCACCTTGTCTGCAAGAGAGGTTCCCGATCACCTTTTTATATCTGTATCTTTCCTTAGTGTTCTTAGAGAAGTTTTTATCTCTATATGTATTACTTCTTCCCTAGCTAGAACATTAGCTCCACAAAAGCATGGATTCTGCCTCTTCTGTTCCCTACTTATCTCCTGCCCAGAGAAGAACCTTACTTTGTGAATAAATGAATCATAACATTGACTATAATGACTGAAAAAGGTGGAAATAAACTAAATATTCCACAACTGGAAGATAGTTTGATAACTCAGTATATATTTATAACTTAAACCATTATGTACATATTTAAAATGATGTCTATGTGTTTCTTAGTAAGATTTTTGTTGTTATATTACATGAGTAAAGCAAGACCTAAGATTGTATGTGCAACAGGATGACAGTCTATA
>NW_012150841.1:2052363-2054565 GCF_000956105.1 Propithecus coquereli
CTGGAGTGAGGGATTGTAACCCAGTTTTCCTTAGAATAGATCCATTACCCAAGCCAACCCAATGCTGTAGCCTTGTTTGAAACTGCTTACTCAGTGGCATGAAGAACCACAAACGGCCAAGTAGCAGTATCAGTTTTTAATTTGTGAATATTGTTCCAGTTACATTTTTAAAAAAATCAGTGGATCTTGATGTTTCCTAAGACAAAGAACCATGTCAAACTTCATGCTAGGAAGCCAGACATATGAGTTCTGGCTATGAGAGAAAGAGAACATACATACAGAACATTTATCCCACATCCTGTAGGCATAGGATAGCACCCCAACCTCATTATGGTTTGACTCCCTGGCGCTAGTAAAATTAATTTTTAATAACAATTTCATTATAACATAATACTACCTGCTTCTTGATGACCAGGAACTGATAAGGCCAATGAATTATAGTTTTGAATTTTACTCTGTCCCATAACAGGATTTCCTTGGCCCAAGCAATGATATCATCATACTGGGATAGTGAAAAAGACATTTAACAAGTCCATGGATGTTTGTGCTGGTATACCATGATAAGCAGAGAAAATGAATCTAAATCTATACTATATGTCACTTCCACGCTTCTTCCACAATGGAAGGTGTCCAATGTCATAACCATAATACCATTAGTTATCTAGTTGCACCTACTGTGATATGTTATTCAATTTGGGGGATCAGGGATGGTTTTTGTTGCTGAACTGTTCGGTTATGTGTAGCACAGCTAGATTAGCACTGACTACGTGGGCAGTGTGATATTGAGCTCATGAATACTGTCCCTCACTGGCTAATGACTGCTTTGTTTAGGGAACCCACTGAACAGTCAGGAGGTTGGAATGAGGCTGTATGAAATACAAATTCTAAGTGAACTTATGTTTTCGATTCAATTTCTCTCTGCACAGTGGAACTTCTGGTACACATTCACATAGAACCAAAGTATCCCCACACTCTAGGTCCACTCTAAAAGTCCAGGAACATCCTTTCCCCCAAACTTCTCTTACCAAATCTTCTAATCTTGTTCCTTCTAAGTCCTTGAAAAAGTCTAGCATTGTCCAAATGATCTTTCAATGATGAAAGAAACATTTTATACATTTTGGTCTCATATGGTGACCAGCAAACATGTAACTGAGCACTTAAAATATGATTAATATGACTACAAGGCTGCATTTTAAAAATTAAATTTAAACTTAAATAGCCACTTGGACAGTGTAGCAGCCAAATCATTAACCATACACTTTGTGTATTTTTCAACCTTAAGCTCTAAAAAATATCATAAAAAGTTTTACTTCAGGAGGATTTCCTACTTTATTGACCTTCAAGTCTCCCCTGTTCCATCCCAGGCCTATGGCTAATAGGCGGAGGAGCTACTTATCCAAGGCATGTCAGCTAAAAAATGACAAAGCCTGGATTTGAATCCAGTCTTCTCTAGAGATCACACTCTTCACCCAGTGCTGTCCTGCTTCTAGCCCTCCCAGGTGCTTCAGAGAGAAACTTGAGTTATCCTGATTCTTCCTGTTCCTCATATCCTACATCTAGTTGGCCATATGTTCCCGTCAATTATATCTCCTACAGTTCTCCCAAATCTATTGCTCACTCTTTATTTCCTCTGCTTCCACTTTATTTCAAGCCTCATTTCTTTCCTGGATTTAAAAGTGGATATCTCTCCCTTTATGTATCAATATCACCTGTAATATATATGTGCCTGGTATATAGGTGACATGAATGTGTGCCTTCAAAGGCTTTGTAACTCATCTAACTGAAATATTGTTTCATCTCTAGTTCACCCTCTAGTTGCCACCAGAATAATTTTCTATAACACAAATTTTTTACTAATTCTTTACTAATTTTTTCTCCTTTCAGTCTACCTCCTATTAGCTCCTGATATAAAGTCATATGATTGTCCTGTCCTTTGCTATTTATGTTTTTTGAACATCCATGACTACTTTTATGTGAACTTAATTCTCCACAAGTGATTCTAACACTAGTGACTGTTACAGAACATCTACTATGCACCAGGCCCTTGGCCTATATTTTAAATCTTTGTATGTTTGGCCCAGAGTAAGAACTCAATAAATATTTGTGGAATAAATAAATGAATTAATGCATAGTGTCTACCTTCTAAAGTAGCTTGTTTCTATTTTTAGATCTATGATATTTTTCTGGCATTTCCATATACTT
>NW_012150841.1:2054865-2056924 GCF_000956105.1 Propithecus coquereli
ATATAACATTATGATAAAGGATATTTGGCTTATTTTAACATAATTGGATTATATCATTCTATTTAAATTTACTTAGTGACTCCCTACTGCTTTTAAGATAGAAAATCATGTATGTGTATAACATATGGTTTCTTTTGGAGTTTTTGTTAATAATAAGCACCAAAAAACCTCTATTTTAAGTAAGAAAAGTTAAACTTATTGGAGGGCCCACACTGACAATGGGTAGGTAATGGAAAAGGGACACAGAAACAGGGAAAATCTGAAAATATAAAAACAAGAAGGCATGGAAATTATTCTTATATATGACAGTCTGGAGAGGTAGTGTAGCTTTTCAGTTATGAGCATGGACTCTGGAGCCAGCCTGACTGGGTCTGAATTCTGGGCCTGCTGCTTACTATTATGTGACCTTGTGTAAGTTACTTAACCTCTCTGTGGCTCAATTTCCTCATCTGTAAAATAGGAATAATAACAATACCTACCTCACAAAGGTTTGTGCTAGTCAGGATATGCTCTGGTAACAAACAACGGCTAAAACCTCACAAACTTTAAAATAAAGATATATTTCATGCTCATGGTACATGTTCACTATAGGTTGACTGAGTGACAGTTCCATGTTGTTGTGTTACTGTCATTCTCACTCCTATAACCAGGCTGACAAAGGCGCCCCTCTCTGGAGCATTGCCAGTGGCCATAACAAAGGTTAAAGAAGATTCAGAGGGTATCATATTGATAACTGGTTAGCAGGCCTAAATATGATATGCGTCACTTCCACTCACAACTCACTGGCCAAAACTGGTCACTTGATTTTACCCAACCAGAAGGCCATCAGGGAGTACAATTCTAACACGAGTTCAGCATATTTGCTAAAGAGTACCAGTGACTAACAGAAGTTTCTAAATGAGTTAATATTTGTAAAACACTTGGAGTTGGACCTGGCACATAGTAAGAACTGTACATGCACTTATTAAATAAAATAAACAGGGAATTTCTGTCTCTGGATACAGTTACAGCTAATTTTAATAATTACCAATCATCTTGTTGGCTACATTATTCTCTCCAGTTATAACACCCAGGGCTGAACGTTACAAACTTGCACATACCCTTGCTGCCATTGGGTGCCATTGTTTTCAGTTCCCATAGTAGGAAATGGAACAAATATCGTGCATGTTCTTTCCTCTTTTACCAATGGAAGGAGGAGAGGATTTAATGTTGTTTAATTTGTTTAACCATCAAATGTTTACACAATTGCCCCTTGGCTGTCTGATTTCTACATATATCCTTCTACCCATACCTACATTTCTAAAAATAATATTCTCATATAACATAACTAACCCTAAAGCTGCAAACATATTCGATTTCTTCCAAAAAGCAAAAAAATTCAGAATCTCGATGGCTATTGCTGCCAGCCATAAGCTCAAGACTTCTAAGTGGAATTTTTTCATTCCTTAAGTCTATTATTGTCCCATCCCAATAAAAATGATCTATAGATACTACTGGAAAAAAGATAAAAGAAAGAAGGAATATACAGGCAGAGACAATGGTCCTCTTTTTCTGCCGTCGATATCCCTCTGTCATGGGCCCTTATTTGTAACTTTCCAACTCTATTATGAATTTATTATTGCCTTTGCTTTTAGCCAGAAACTTGCCTACTTTTTGTTGTTGTTGTTGTTGTTTTGTTTTGTTTGTTTCAACTTGGAAGGACAACCCAGAGTATTGTTGTGAAATCTGAGCCTATTGTGATACAACTTATACTAAATTACAATAGTCTTCCATTACCTCTTATCACTGAACTATCGGGGTAGTCTCTGGTTCCATTTACGCTACAACTCAATATACAGTTATTTTTAAAAAGTCTATCTTCCAAGAAACTATTCTATACAGTGAGAATCATTGGTGGACAAAACAGAAAAATATCTTTCTCCTTGAATCATTTACATTCAAGCATAAGGTGATACATAATAAACATTAAATGCTCAATAAATACATTAAATATAATGTTAGAAGGTAATAAAAATATGAAAGAAGGAATACATAGAGAAGGACAAGTGCGGCTGGAATT
>NW_012150841.1:2060789-2061574 GCF_000956105.1 Propithecus coquereli
ATATTATAAACTGCTGCTTGCTGAAATGTATTTGCTCTTTTTTGGGGTCACACAATTTCACTGCAAGCCCCAGCCTTCCTTGCAGTTATGTGTAAACATATCCTTGAGAGCTACCAATTCAGTGAGGTAGAAGCACTATGTGCCATATGGGTGCAAATTTAAAGAGATGGGTGGGGCAGCTCTACCCTTTCTTTCCCCCTCAAGTGGCTGGATGATGGCAATGATAATGAGACTCTATAGTAACAGCGGGACCAAGATGGTAGAATCCTGGATCTCCTAGATTTTTCCTTTCATAAGTGACTAAGTGGGTTTTGTTTTGTCTTGGTTTGTTTTTTGTCTAGAAGCGGATTTTCTAAAAGTTTTACCGTGATGTGTTTTGGATTTGACCCTTCAAGGTTAATTTTTCTAAGTACAAGGATGGACCCTTTCAACAGAAAGATCAGGTCTCCTTTTATTTTAAGACATTCAAAAATATTTAGCTTTCTTGTATTGTTTTGTATGTATGTTGGATCTCCTATGCCTGGCTTCTATACTGATCTCTTTTTCTTTCCATATTTTAACCCATATTATGAAATTTTATTTTTATGATTTTTGCTTTTTGCATTTATAATCTCCATCTCTATTGCTAAACATTCAGTCATATTTATTCTCCCAAGGACACTTCTTAACATTTATTTCTTAGTTGATTTTGCATTTTTCTTCAATTAATTTGGTAAACAATATATTTTCCATTTCTACTTTCAGCTTTTGAATTTCTGCTTCATTGTAGTATATCTTATCTGCAA
>NW_012150841.1:2061624-2064532 GCF_000956105.1 Propithecus coquereli
TATATTATTTTAGAGAAAATTATTGTGTTCTGGTGAAACAATTATTGTGTTCAGGATGGTCTAGGCAGCAAGATTTTAAGATAAATCCGAATTTCATATATACAGAGCTTCATTGAGTCTCGCTTCATTTTTTAAAAATCTTTGTATATAATTTTAGTAGGGTTTTATATCTAGATGCCATTTTAATGTGGTCTAAACATTTTTTATCCATATTTAACTAGATGTGTACACTTCCCATAAAAATTAACAAAATACCAGCAACTCCACAATTGTGTGGTAGAAAGAATATGGACTTCGGAATCTTTGGAAATAAATCCATTTTGCTTTGAAATTCAAATTAACATTTCACTCTATGATTGTATTCATGAGGCACATCATTCAGGTATAAGATTTTTTTTTTTTTTTCGGTCTCTTTAAAAAAATGTTTCAGGGACAGAGCCTCACTATGGTGTCCACGCTGGCCTAGAACTCCTGGGCTAAAGCAATCCTCTGGCCTCAACCTCCTAAGTAGCTGGGACGACAGCAGGTATGTGCTTTCTAAAGCAAGTTCCAGTGAGAAGTTTTAATATTTCTGTAATGTCTAAAGTATAAGCCATTGCAGTACCATAGAACCAAATAACTCAACTGTCATTTTCAAAATTAAGAATCTTGGGTATTTATTATATATTAATTATAATGAGTTAATTATATAAGAGTGACTAAAGTCACAGCTGACACTTGAAAATGCCTTCACAAAACAGTATGCCTGATTCTGTTCTCAGTGAAAACAGCTCAGGAAATTTAATTTAGGATGCCAGGTGGCACAATAGGTTATACATTAACTTGTCCCCTCTGGAAAATTAAATTTGAATTTGGCTCTGGTCACAAATGAAATGAGTCATTTGGTACATGCCACTAAGGATACTCACAAAGCCAAAATGACATTTCATTGAAAAACCATCCATTAAGAAAAATGTCTGCGGTCACTGGGAATTTTCAAAAAAGATAAACAACAGATAGGGCATAAAGAAAGGGATACAAGGACTGTTGCAGATTTGGGGCTTGCTGAAAGTCTGGAGGAAGGAGAGTACCATACCACTTATGAGCCTATCTTCAGCTAGAAACCCTACAATTTTAGCCTGTACTTCAGCATCCTAGGAGATTATTTAGTTACTTTCCAATGAAAGTTTGCTGTTTTTCTTGTCACAGGTTCAGCCAAATGCCACTTTGTATCAAATTATTATGGATTACTGAGCTCACTGCAAGGACCCATCTAATTGTGATTTTGAACTTTATTTTTAGATCTTTCTGTTCTTTCAGGTAAATAAATAATACAATTATAAATCATATTCTCTCCTCCTTCAGGAGACTATGAAAATGTACAATTGACAGACTTTAAAGATAATCTTAGTTTGGAATTCATGAGTATTCTTATCACTGTTACATACTTATCCATATAATGATCATATGTAACAAGCATTTAGACAAATAATAATATTCCCAACAGAACAGTAAAATTCCCCAAACAAGCAATAAAATCCTGGTTCTTTCATATTTACTATTGGAAAAATAGAGTACAAAAATATAAAAATCATCCTAATTCCTTACATTTCAGGTGCTTTTCCCTGAATTCTAAATAGACACTGTTAACTCATTTTATGGGGGTCTCCAAATTCAAAAAGATTCTACTTTCTGAGTCAGGCCTTACTCATTTTATATTTTGCTAGGAGTAATAGTCAGACCATGCTTAGCTGTTCCATGACTGTTTTCAGCCTCTGCCTATAGGTGACACTTTTAACATCTACATGGTCCTTAGCACCTGAGCTTCCAGATCTGCTCATACTGCAGCAAATCAAGAAGTTAGGTAGTTCCTTGCCTATAGTTTTACCTTGGCAGGGAATTTCCAGATCATTCCACTCCATCACTGGAAGAAGTTATGATAAAATTTAAAGCATGACTTAGCAAAGTTAATGACAAAAATTTATTCACAGATTCCTTGACTTTTATTCCCAATAGTACTTCCTCGGCAAAAGTCCTTGCTTAGCAATCTTATTAGACCTTAAACAAAGGAATAAATTTAACTTTAAGTAGATTAAGACAATAGGGTCATGCAGCAGATTTGTAATAAAAATGTTGTAGGATTTGCATATGTTAATTAACCCCTCCCTAATGCAAACGTGCAATTATATTTTCATAGAAAAGAATGCATTGACCGTTTGGTAAACCTTACTTAGGCTTAACAATGGTCCTAAAGTTGTTAATATTTACTGTTTATGTAGAAAGAAGAAGTCATCGTAATTGGGATGATAGAAAAAATAATCACAACAGCAAATCACAACAAATAGGCAAAGGTAAAAACAAATACGCTCAATTCTTTAGTAAGAAGGAAGAAAAAGTTTTATGTGCATAGCTTCTTTTACATGGCCTAAAACAGATATACCTTTCCTGTATTCTATTAGTTATCTTGGGAACCCAAAAAACTAAAAGAATATAGTTGATTTTGTGCAGAAACATCTAGTCCTATACTTTCTAGGAACAGCTTAACATATGCATATAATACTAAATTTTTCTCTGCAATTTTTAATTGCAATGGGTAAAACCATTATTTTGTCTTGATTAAGAAGTAGACAATTATGGAAACAGTGAAAGGCAAAGTTGGCAATATATATTGCTTCACTTCTACGAGAAAAATACTGAGTTTGGGCCATTGTAAAAGAAACTTCTTAGGTCTCCACGTGATCATACCTTTCTATCTCAGACATTGTGGTGGCAAATACACTTTTTAATGGTAGGTATAAAAACTTTCAATTTACTGTCTAAATATTTTTTCAGCTACCAAATTGAAAAGTAATTGGCAGTTTTATCAAATGTAAAATCCAGTCTTAGTTTTTCAAAGCTTCTTTTGTTACCTTTAAAATGGAGTTCCAAA
>NW_012150841.1:2067808-2068289 GCF_000956105.1 Propithecus coquereli
AATTGATCTAAAACATGCATGTTCACTCATAAAGTAATTTGCAATATAGCTGTTCGTTATGGAAAAAGGAATTATCTTGTACTCAATGACATGAGAAGAGAAGAAAATCTGTTCGTAAATTTTACTGGAAATTTCATTGGATTTATTTATTTATTTTTTAGTTTTCTGTGGTTGTCAAAAATTGGATCACAAAAAGTAAAATAGTTGTCATAGGTTTTAAAAACTTTATATGAATACAGTAGATGAAGACAATAAATCTTTAATTTTCCTAGAAAGTTGAAATACATTTTTCTTTAAGCTTTCTTACCAACATTATCTTATCTTGTATGCTTCACGTTAGCCAGTTATATAACATCTACTTTTGATTTTTTTTAAAGGTTAACATAAACATGAGAGGCAATTTTAAAATTTAAATACACAATGATAGAGGGTAAGCTAGTCTGGTTCCGGTTTCTATGTGGGAATGCTTTCAATGTTTACT
>NW_012150841.1:2071953-2082861 GCF_000956105.1 Propithecus coquereli
GAACAAAAGACATTCTATAAAAAAGACATCTCCACTCAAATGTTTATAGCAACAAAATCCACAATTGCAAAGATGTGGAAACAACACAAGTGCCCATCCATACATACATGAGTGAATCAATAAAATGTAGTATATGTATACCATGGAGTTCTACTCAGCCACAAAAAACAATGGAGATCTAGCACCTCTTGTCTTATCCTGGATGGAGCTGGAGTCCATTCTACCATGTGAAGTATCACAAGAATGGAAAAACAAGCACCACATGTACTCACCATTAAATTGGTATTAACTGATGAACACTGAAGTCCACATATAGTAATAACATTCATCAGGTATCGGGCAGATGGGAGAGGGGAGGAGGGGATGGGTATATTCACACCTGATGGGTGTAGTGCACACCATCCAGGGGAAGGACATGCATGAAGCTCTGACTCTGGTGGGGCATAGGTAATATATGTAACTTAAACATTTGTACCCCTGTAATATGCTGAGATAAAAAAAAAAAAGAAAATAAAAAATAAAATAACATTTAAATATGCAGCTTAAAATGATAAATAATGTCATTTTACAGTCAATTCTCGCCTACAGGGTGTTTGGGATTGTGCTAGACATGGTGAGAGAATTTAGGGAATACCATTATTAATACTTTCCTTTAAAAAGTACCTTACAGCTTACAAACTTCTTTACTAAATGAAAAAAACAGCACTCAGAGAGTTACACATTTGCTTCAAAAGAGAAAGCTATAATGTAGATTTCAGATTATGAACCCTGGTCTGAATTCAACTCCACAGTTAGCATTTTTGAGCTCACAACTCAAGGCCCTGTGAAGCAAACTGGAGTAATAGAAACCATGAATGCATGAGAGGAACATAATATTAGAGTGGGAGATTTTAAGAATGATGAACTATTTCTTTTATAGCAGTCCTCTCTCTACCAGAAGAAGAAAAACATATTCTGTTATGTTATAACTTAAAATGAAATTCCATTTCCTTAATGGGTTTTTAATGACCTTATTTACCAAGATAATAACATATACTCTGCATGTAAATTCAGTTAGTTCAATCTGTTTTTGACTATATGCCTATAGAAGCCCAGGATCCAATCTATGTATCTGAGTCACTTTGTACATAAATGCATTCTGTCCTCATGATTCCCCAAAATATATTCACTTTGAGCAATGGTGATAAATTAAATCAAGTCCTTCTGACATATTTCATATATTTAAGTGGTGGACACTTTAAAATTCATATCAGTTGTGAAACTGTACACAAATGTGGGTGTTGGACTGAGTTCTTCCCTGTGAATAGCTAGATATGCAATGAATGGATCTATGGATTACCTAGAATATAATGCATGCATATCTATGGCTAAACTGGATATGTAATGCATGGATATCTACGGATAATCTATATACACAGAACTTAAGCCAGTGTCCCTGACAGCAGCATCACAAAGCTCAACCAATGAAACTAATCAGCATCCACCATAACCTACTGGGCCAATTAATTTAGAATATATTATTTTGAACAGCTTAGAAAGCATCTTTTTAGATCATTACAATAATGCCTTCCCATGTGACAAAATAAATAAGTATCGAAATACAGAGTCTAGAGGGAAAAAAAAGAATATTTTATTTAAAGGAATAACTTAATTATATGTTGAATAAAAAAAAGTTTTATGTTTTAGTTGTTTATTTGTTGCAGATCATTTGGAGTGTAGGTTAACTGAAAATTCATTTTAAGTATCGAAATACAGAGTCTAGAGGGAAAAAAAGAATATTTTATTTAAAGGAATAACTTAATTATATGTTGAGTAAAAAAAAGTTTTATGTTTTAGTTGTTTATTTGTTGCAGATCATTTGGAGTGTAGGTTAACTGAAAATTCATTTTATATAGTCAACTTTTGAAGTACAATTAATAATTTATCTTTGAAAACATTCACTATACATGAAAAACAAATTAGCCCAAGAGCTCCCCAGCTCGCACTTCATCTGCTCAGTGGAGAGCCTGTTGGCATCAGTTCCTGTGGATGGTTTGCAGAAGACCATCTTCCTAACTCCCTAGCAATCACTGGATATCCTCCAGAATCAGCTTTGATTTAAGCATGAAGGAGAATTAGTGCAGAGGTTCCCTCCAGCTCCAAAGCTCTGAGCTATTTAATCACTGCTTTGGCTCAGCCCAGGGCAATCAGTGCAGCAGAGCAGTGACTCATTCCTGGGTGAGCTGAGTCTGGTGTGGACCTGGGTGGAATGAGAGCTTAAACATACTCTCTCTTTTTCACAGCAGAGACAGTGGGTATATTAGTCCTCTGTACAGCCTGAGATCATATTTGATCTACTGACCTGAAGATGAGAAACTTCCAGTATGAATTGTCAAATCATTTATATGTCTTTTTTTTCTGAAAAATATCTATTCAGATCTTTTGCCCATTTTTTAAATCAGATTATTTGATTTTTTCCTATTGAGTTGTTGGAGCTTCTTATAAAGTCCAATTATTAATCCTTTGTCAGATGAGTAGGTTGCAAATATTTTCTCTCATTCTATGGGTTTTCTCTTCAGTTTGTTGATTGTTTCCTTTGCTGTGCAGAAGCTTTTTAGCTTGATATGATCCCATTTGTTAATGGGTGCAGAAATATAATTAGATAGATAGAATGAATAATATGTGATAGCACAACAAAATAACTATAGTCAACAATAAGTTATGGTATACTTAAAAATAACTAAAAGAGTGGAATTAGAATGTTCCTAACACAAAGAAATGATAAATGCTTGAGGTGATGAACACTACAATTACCCTGATTTGATTAATACACATTACATGCTTACATCAAAACATCACATGTACCCTATAAATATATACAATTATTATATACCCATAATAAATAAAATAAAAAATTTCAAAAAATAAGAGAATTGCCAAATCATGTAATATCTAGACTCTCCTTTTCCCTCCATTTCTTTCTTTACTTTCTCTTTTCTCTAGTAAAGGGGGTTAGGACCGCGTCTCAAATATCTCTAGAATTTACATTTTCATTTCATGAAAATAAGGTTATTTTGGGGCTAGCTTGATTTTCCTTACATCTTAGATAGCCTTAATCTCTTTTTGAGCATGAGCTGTTTAAACTTCCTGATTTTTAGGTCAATATTACTGTTGATACTAGAGACTAGTTAGTTCAAGGCATGCATTTAGCAGTAATATGTTCCCTCAAGGTTTAAAAATACTGGTTCCTGGCTATCCTAGAAATTTAGGCACTGGTTATTAAGAGGTATATGATAAATTTCTCTAAAATAGTACAATGATATTTTATACCGACTTGCAATCAATCTGAGATTCTCTACCAAGACTGCAACTTAATCTACTGTAACTTAAACATTTTTAGTTTTGATTTGTAATAATATCATCTCATGTATGAAGCACTATGCTAAACAATTTATTTATATTATTTAAATCATCACAAAAATTCCTATGAGATAAATTTTGTCATCTCCATTCTATAATTCTGAAAACCAAGACTTTATGACTTTATCTAATTTGTCTAAGCCTCCAAAAAGCAAGTCAGTGGTATATCTTAGGGTGGAATTTGGGTCAGCCTAAATCCATATCCCTTGGTCTTAATTAATATTATATGCAATTTCACAAAATATCCTGCTGACTAAAGCTGCAAAAACATTTAGATAGTCTTTGAAATAGATAACTTTGTTGAAAACTGAAATATATTTTCTGATGGATCTGAGGTATTAATAATTTGTTGAGAGTTTTTTTAAAGAGTTTAGATAAACTAGAATCTTTTATATGAAAACTCAGACCTTTAATGGAGTCAGCTTTACCAGGATCTCTTATTATTTGATGGTGTTCAATACAGCTAAAATAAGAAGATAGACCAAAAGTCTTTAGTCTGTATTTGTAATATTCTTCACCAAATGTGCGATTACAATTTTTTAACATAAATATGGGACTGGGATGCATTATTTCACACATTGTCAAATGGCAATCCTGGGGAATATTTTATTCATGAGATTTTTCAACATAAGTTTTCCAGATATTAAGCAATCTAATTATTTTCAAAACGTGGATACATGCAGAAACAGCAACAGGAGTATACTTTGAGAATTAAGCTATTTTCACATTAGCTCTGTAGCACAGACTTTAGAACACTCTTGAAATGTGGAACTTGTAAAAACACTTATCAAAAGTACAATAAGGTGGTATTTACACCCACATCTGGGATGGAGAATTCCCAAAAGCATTTTGAAATGCCCACATAATTAGGCATTTTCTCCCATGCTTAACTTTTTAATTCAATCAATTTTGCACTCTGATTATTTTTTCCATTACAAAATACCCTGGAAGAATTAGAAGTATATTCAACTTGGCTACTTTTCCTTGTTTATATTTACCTGTCCTCTTTCCTGTATAGCCGTTGCCCCTTTTTTGGTATGCAAATTTTCACATGCATTAAAGGAGAAGAGAGGGTATGAAATACATAGTGGTTCTTATTTACAGACCTGGCTGGGCTACCACTTCCGCGAATGTCTTCAGGAGCCAAAAGAAACTAGAACATTTAAAGTTTTCACGTCTTCCCATCTTGCTTTGTGTATAGAACCAAGTAAAATAATGGCTGATAATAGCGGACTAACCTGTGAAGAATATAGTGACAGTCAGAATTATCTCTGTTGTGCACATTCCTGTGTAGGAAGGTCTGCAGGTCTTCATATGAGCAATAATTTATCTGATTGTATCTAAAAAATATTAAAGACAACCTTTCCACCCAGCCTTGAACAGTCTACCTTGGGAATTGTGTTTTTACAGCTAATTGCAACAAGGTACAGAACTGGTGGTCAGGCTGAATTCATATGAGCAGCCAAACGGGATTTCAACATTTGTGTTGTGGAAGAAAAGAACATATTGACATATTGATATAACACAATTTTCAATATTTATAAAACCAACCAAAAATATATTTGTATAACTGACTTTTCATGTCATCCCAAATAAATCATGCTACATTCTGTATTCCACCCCCCTCCTGCCACCTGCCCTTCAGAGGAAGAGAGGGAAAAAAGCTAGAAACATAACATTTAATTAACGTAATTCATTATTATATTTTAATCATGACTTTATGCTAAGCAATGAAATTCTTAAAACGATTACTTTTGGAAAGTAGATTTCTTCCTAAGCCATTTGCTTATTCTTATCATCACCTTTATTATTTCAATACTTGAAATTCTAATACAAAGGTACATTTTTAAATGTTCTTGTTCTTGAGAAAATATCAGTAGACTTTCAGTGAATCTCTAGAAGCAGTCAAACTGCATTCATATTTTGTATTAAAATGACGTATGAAAGGAGACAGATACAGACGCAGTCTAGGAGCAAGGCAGTCAGGTGCTTAGTAAGGATTATGTTTGCTAATTTAAAAAGCGGGGAGGGAAGCTGTACACATCATTGGTCTAAAAACAGGAACAGAAGCACCACTGAATTCGAGCTGTGTCATTTATTCTATCACCACATGGTGTGTGCCACCTTCTCCTCCTCCTCTACTTTGTTTCTTCCGTTTCCACCCACATAGATTGTTGCTACCACCTATTCTCCTTCAAGGGAGATAGAAGGGTGGACTGCCAGCTTTAGCTCCCTGGAGAACTGGTGAAGCTACAGTTCTGGAAATAAGCTCTCCATGAGTGCTGGGTACCTTCTGAGCACTGAGATTACACACTGTGCTAACATGTTTGCAGTTCCATATTTCTAGCTCTGTGTGATTACAAATGTTTAATAGGCTAGTAAGATCACCCATAGGAAAACGTCGGTAGAAACTATATTTCAGAATGATTTCTAAATGTTTTCTTTTTCCTCCCTCTGAAAATCAGGGCAGGATTGAGAGGCTGTTCACTTGTAATATGATAAAAGTAGAGAGCTGTTTACTTCAAAGGCTTTTGGATCAAGCTTTTAAGGAGAGCAATTAAAAATGTATCCATGGCAGGATATGGATATACGCTGATAATACAAGGGTTGTGATTTTATTTTCTTTTTTCAGCACTCAGATTTGAACGAGGCTCCTTGCCCTATGCTCTCCAAGGGGCTTTGAGAGGCATTCCTTCCATTTCTAAGTGCCTTACACCAACTTGCAAAGTGTGACAATAAGATAACAAAGACAATTATTAACAAATACCCCAATGAGTGTTGACCTTCTTAGAAATTGCTCTGGGAGACTATATGTTGATTAACGACGATGCTACCGTGGCTTAAAACATTTTTAGAACTCCTCCTCTTGAATTGTGTTTAGAGAGCCAGTTTTATAAACCACCTAAAAAAATGAATTTCATTAGCCTATAGTCACACCACATCTTTCTCACTGCTGTGAGTGCACTAAGGATGAGTTTAAAAACTGAAATGTTTCATAACCAGTTTGAATTCGACAGAGTAGTATTTGTCACTGATGGTATTTACCAGTTTCTGTGTTTTTTTTTTAAAAACCGAATCTCTCAATTCAAGCATTTATGAACTGCTTATTGAATTTCAACAAGTAGTTCATGAATTGCTCAGCATAGAGCAAGATTGATTAAATAATATCTACACCATTTCCATAGAAATGGGCTTATTATTATTACTAATTTCCAATATTTTCACACAGAAGATCAAAAGAAAATAATATTTTAAAAACTCATGAAGTATGGCTCATGAGATTTTAGAAGTTCCAGAAAACAGCACTGTTACCCTGAGGTGAAGGCTGACATAGTAAACTATGTAAGCTTCAAAAGAAATGTAACGCAAATAACAAAAAAGACTATGGTTAAAAATAAAATAATAGCTTTATGGTTTTGACTATAATAACCAGCGAAGGAAAATAAAAGTTGAGTTTTCAGTTGTATATGAATAACTCAAGCACAGCAATTATAAAAACAGCCTTTAATTTAACAGCAAGCCAAACACCATTTGTTTGGTTTCTTACTTATTTCAATTTTTTATACATCTTTAATTTGTATGTTTTTTAAAAACTTTGATTATGTTTATTGTTAAGTACCAGTGACAGCAACTGAACACAATTTTTGAAATCAAGTTTCACTGAAGTGTCAATATAATAACCTTCTAATTAAGCAAAACAATTTAATAAAATTCACGAAACACAGATTGTAGCCCATGAATAGGCTATATTGCAAATGTTTATACTTTGAGATTGCAAAATTTAACTCACAGTACAGGTATACCTCAGAAATAATGGGTGTTCAGTTCCAGACCATCATGAAAAAAGCTAATATTGCAATAAAAGTGAATCACATAAACTTTTTGGTTTCCCGTGCATATGAAAGTTATCTTTATATCAATACTATACTATGGTCTATGCATGCAATGGTATTATGTATATCTTATATATATCTTAATTTAAAAATACTTTATTGCTAAAATATAGTAACAATTACCAGAGTCTTTAGCTAGTCATAATCTTTTTGCATGTGGGCAGGCTTTCCTCAATGTTGATGGCTGCTGGTGGTGGTTGCTGAAGGTTGGGGTTACTGTGTCAATTTCTTAAAGTAAGACAATGAAGTTTGCTGCATCGATTGACTCTTCCTTTCATGAAGGTTTTCTCTGTAGCATGCAATGCTGTTTGACAGCATTTTACCCACAAAAGAACGTCTTTCACATTTGAAGTCCATCCTCTCAAAATCTGCCACTGCTTTATCAACTAACTGTATGTAATATTCTAAATCCTTTGTTGTGATTTCAACAATGTTCATAGCATCTTCACCAGAAGTAGATTCCATCTCAAGAAACCACTTCCTTTGCTCATTCATGAGAAGCAACTCCTTATCTTTTCAAGTTGTAACAATACAGTTACATGTTCAGACTCTACTTCTAATTCTAGAGCTCTTGCTGTTTCCACCACATCTGCAGTTACTTCCTCCGCTGAAGACTTGAATCTATTAGCATTGGAATCAACATCTTCCAAACTCCTGTTAATGTTGATATTTTGATCTTCTCCCATGAATCATGAATGCTCTTAATGGCATCTAGAATTATCTTTTCCAGAAGGTTTTCAATTTATTTTGTCCAGATCTATCAGCGGAATTACTATGAAGGCAGATATAGTCTTACAAAATACATTTCTTATTACTCCTTGATTCATGGCCTTCAGAATGGATGTTGTTAGCAGGCATGAAAACAATATTAACCTCCTTGTATGTACATCTATATCTGGGCCCTTGGGTGAATAGGTGCATTGTCAAAAAGCAGTAATATTTTGAAAGTAATCTTTTTTTCTGAACACTAGGTCACAACAGTGGGCTTAAAATAGTCAGTAAACCAATCTGTAAACAGATGTACACAGTCACACAGACTTTGTTGTTCCATTTATAGAGCACAGGCAGAGTAGATATAGCATAATTCTTAAGGTTCCTAAGATGTTTGGAATGGTAGATGAGCATTAGCTTTAACTTGAAGTCATCAGCTGCATTAGCCTCTAACAAGAGAATCAGCTGATCCTTTGAAGCTTTGAAGCCAGGCACTGACTTTTTCTCTCTGGCTGTGAAAGTCCAAAATGGCATCTTCTTCCCATATAAGGCTGTTTTGTCTACATGAAAAATATGTTGTTCAGTGTAGCCACCTTCATCAATTATCTGAGCTAGATCTTCTAGATTACTTGCTGCAGTTTTTGCATCAACACTTGCCATTTCACCTGTACTTTGATGCTACGGCGATGTCTTCTTTCCTTAAACCTAGAACCAAACTCTGCTAGCTTTAAGCTATTCTTCTGTGCTTCCTCATCTCTCTCAGCCTTCATGGAATTGAAGAGAGTTAGGGCCTTGCTCTGGATTAGGCTTTGGCTTAAGGAAATATTATGGCTGGTTTAGTCTTCTAGACCACAAAAACATTCTCCCTGTTAGCAACAAGACTGTTTTACTACCTTATCATTCATGTGTTCCCTGGAGTAGCACTTTTAATTTCCTCAAGAACTTTTCTTTGCACTTACAACTTGGCCAACTGTTTGGCATAATAGGCCTAGCTTCCAGCCTGTCCTGGCTTTTAACATATCTTCCTCACTAAGCTTAATCATTGCTAGCTTTTGATTTAAAGTGAGAGACGTGTGACTCTTCTTTTCACTTGAACACTTAAAGACCATTGTAGGATTAATGATTGGCCTAATTTCAATATTGCTGTGTCTCAGGGAGTAGGTAAACCTGAGGATAGGTAGAGAGATGGGGGAACGGCTGGAAGTCAGAATACACACAACATTTATCAATGAGGTTTGCTGTCTTCTATGGCCATGGGTTGTGGTGCCTAAAATCATTACAATAGTAACATGAAAGATCTCTGATCAGAGATCACCATAACAGATACAATAATAGTGAAAAAGTTTGAAATATTGTGAGAATTACCAAAATGTGACACAGACACAAAGTGAGCACATAGTGCTGATAGACTTGTTTGATGCAGGGTTACCACAAACCTTCAATTTGTAAAAAAAAAACCACAATATCTGCAAAATGCGATAGAGCAAAGCATAAAAAAGTGAAATATTCCTGTATATCTCAGATATGCAGGGGGAAAGTAAATTATTTATTTTGTCTGTATCTGTCTGGTCTTTCTCATAAACATGTACTTACTACTTACTGTGCAGTTAGTCATCCGGTATATGCGAGTTAGTCATCTGGCCAGGGTGGGGTGGGGGCTGAGGTGAGGAGTGATACCAAACCAAGATATAAAAACTTTTAAATATAATTCAGCACAACGATTTAGATAGTCCCATACAGTCATGCTCATCCATGTTTTACCTTCTTCATCAGTATCCAACATTGCATTCTTGGTTTATGGAGGAAAAGGTGTGGCAAACCCCAAACTAACAGATACAGAAATGACATGCAAAAGCCTGCTGAAACCCAAGGGCTCTTTAGCTACAACCTTGCTTCCCCAATACAGTATGATATGGTGTGGTTGATTATTTCTATTATTCCCTGTTTTTGTTCAACTAGTTAATGTTTCTCTATATCAGTGGAAGTAAAATAAAGATTCTTGATGCCGAGATTGGTCATCTTGCAGGAGAAAAAAGGAACACGAGATCCTAACTATCCTTTTTTAGTGATTCCAAATGTCAAACAGGCTACTCTTACATTTGTCATCCTTCTAATATCTCAGCATTCATCTCTGTTTAGGACCTTACTACTCAAAGTGTGGTACATAACCAGCAACATCAACATCACCTGAGAGTTTGTTAAAAACAGTCAATTGCAAAGATGTGGAAACAACCCAAGTGCCCATCAATACGTGGATGAATTAACAAAATGTGGTATATGTATACCATGGAGTTACTACTCATCCACAAGAAACAATGGTGATCTAGCACCTCTTGTCTTATCCTGGATAGAGCTGGAGCCCATTCTACTAAGTGAAGTATCACAAGAATGGAAAAACAAGCAGCACATGTACTCACCATCAAATTGATATCAAATGATCAACACTTATGTGCACATATATTAGTAACATTCATCTGGTGTAGGGCAGGTGAGGGGGGAGGAGAGGGTGTGTATATTCACACCTAATGGGTGCAGTGCATACCATGTGGGGGATGGACAAACTTGAAGCTCTGACTCAGATGGGGCAAAGGCAATGTATGTAACTTAAATATTTGTACCCCTGTAATATGCTGAAATAATTAATAAATAAGAAACAGTGAATCCAGATACACTTTAGACCTATAGAATCAACATCTGCATTTTAGCAATACATCCCAGTGAATCTCATGCACTGCACTAGGGAACAGAAAAATCTGGGTATGAATTCTGGTTCTGCCTCTTAAAAATTTTGTGACAGCCGGGCATAGTGGCGCATGCCTGTAGTCCCAGCTACTCGGGAGGCTGAGGCAGTAGGATCGCTTGAGCCCAGGAGTTTGAGGTTGCTGTGAGCTAGGCTAACACCACG
>NW_012150841.1:2083741-2090612 GCF_000956105.1 Propithecus coquereli
GAGAACCTACTATGTATCAGGTATTTTTCTAGGCAATAGGGACTTAGTTCAAAAATAGACAAAAAGTCCTACCCTGATGGAACAACTGGATGTCCACATGCAAAACAATCAGTCTAGACACAGACATTTCACATTTCACAAAACTTAACCCAAAATAGGTCATAGGCTTAAATGTAAAACACAAAAATATAACATTTCTAGAATATAAAAGTGAATTTAGATGACCTTGGATTTGGTGTTGACTTTTTACATACAACACCAAAGGTACAATCCATGACAGAAATAACTGATGAGCTGAATTTTATTAAAATTAAAAACTTCTTCTCTACAAAAGACAATGTGAAGAAAATGAGAAGACAAGCTACAGACTAGGAGAACATATTTGCATAAGACTCATCTGATAAAGGACTGTTATCCAAAATATAAAAAAATTCTTAAAACTCAACAATAATAAATAACCTGATCAAAAATGAGCCAAAGACATTAACAGACATACAAATGGCAATTAGGGATATGAAAATATGCTCCACATCACATGTCATTAGGAAAATACAAATTAAAACAACAAAGAAATACCACTACACACCTATTAGGATGGCCAAAAAAATCAAGAACACTGACAACACTAAATGCTGGTTAGTATGTGGAGCAACAGGAACTCTCATTCATTACTAGTGGGAATATAAAGTGATATAACCAGTTTGGAATACAGTCTGACAGTTTCTTAAAAAACTAAACAAACCATTGCCATATGATCCAGGAGCAACAGCGATCCGTGGTATTTACCCAAAGTAATTGAAAACTTATATCCACACAAAACCCTGCATATGGATGTTTATATTATAGCAGCTTTATTCATAATTGCCAAAACTTGGAAACAGTCTAGATGTCCTTCTGTAGGTGAATGGATAAGTAAATTATGGTACATTCAGACAATAGAACATTATTCAGCACTAAAAAGAAATAAGCTATTATGCCATGTAAAGAAATGGAAGCAACTTAAATGCACATCACTAAGTGAAAGAAGCCAATTTGAAAAAGCCAATCTGAAAAAGTGTGTGATTCTAATTATATAGCATTCTGGAAGAGGCAAAGCTTATAGATCAGTGGTCGCCAGGGGTTGGGTGGGGAGGTGGGGGAAGCAGAATGAATAGGCAGAACATAGAACATTTTTAAGGCAGTGAATCTATTTGGTATGATGCTATAATGGTGGATACATGCCATTCATTATATATTTGTCCAAATCCATAGAATGTACAACACCAAAATTGAACCCTAATGTAAAGTATGGACTTTGGGTGATTTTGATGTGTCAATGTAGGTTCGTCAATTATTACACATGTACCACCCTAGTGGGAAATGATAATGGGGCGTGCATGCAAGAAGGGGGTACACAAGATATCTCAGTACCTTCTGCTCAATTTTTCTCTGAATCTAAAACTATGCTGAAAAAGAAAGTCTATTAAAAAAAAAAATCCCTGCCCTCATGGCAGGTATGTTGTAGTGGAGGAGAAACAAAATAAACAAACCAAATAGCACAATATATAGTATGTTAGATGGTGATAAATTGTATGTAGAATCATTAAGCAGGGTAAAGGAAGAAGGTCTGTGTGGGGAGGTTGAAATGTTAAATGAGGTGGTGGAGAGGTTTTATTGGGAAGGTAACCTTTGACAAAGGACATGGAGGAGGTGAGAGATTGATCCATACAGATATCAGATGGAAGCATATTACAGCCTTGGGGTGTCAAGTTCAAAGGTCTTGAGGTGGAAATGGATCTGGCTTGTTTCAAGAACAGCAAGAGGGCTTGTGTGTCTGAAGTAGCGCATAGGGTGGAGAGTGGGTGTACCACCTGATCATTTTGGGAAATGTATCAGATAGGATAAGGCCAGGTTATATGTAAGTAAGTCACAGTAACAATCTCAGAGGCACAAGACAATAAAGGTTTATTTTTCCCTCATGCTGCATGTGCATTTTAGGTCAGCTAAGAGCTCTATTTTACCTTCAAAGACCTATAGCCACAAAACAGCCATCATTTTCAATATATGTCATACATTACAGTGAACAAAACAGCAGAAGAAAAGAAACTGTCAGAAGTGACCAAAAGAATTTTTTTTTATCAGGTCCTCATATCTCTGAAATGCAAAAGATGGGAGTCCAGTGCCTTATGTCCTTCATGATCTTGATCCCTTCCTCTGTAGTTACAGCAGCTTCTATAGCATTCATTTCCTCTAATCATCTTCTGATTTATCCTCTTTCTATTTTTCCTCCTGGTGATACAGATCCAAGTACTTCTGCAAGCATTTCTGCATGATGCAGAACTGATATAAAAAGTCACGCAGTCTGGTCCTTTGACCTATTATGCACTATAGTGGAAGCAGAAAAAGACCATCTTAAATAGTTTCCAATTGGAGTCACGTCATTTTTTAAAAGTACAGCCAATTCAATTAATGTTTCCTTTGGCAGCATTTATTCATGCTGTAGTTTTAAATTCTAGAATTTAACTTCACATTATCTTTAAAAATTCCAAATGTTAACATCTCAGGAAAAGCTTTTTTTTCCCCAACATGTTCTCCATTTTCTTGAACATATTAATCATAGTTATTTTTAAATAAAGTCTGCTAATTCCAAATTCAGTGTCGTCCATGGGTCTTTTTTATTGTCTATTTTTTCTCTTTCATATAACTAGAACTTAATTTTAAAAAAATATGTCTTTAAAAAGGTAAAGCATTAGATATTTTGTATGAAAGATTGTAGAGGATTTGGAGGCTCTTCCAAATGTGTTTAATCTTGCTGAGCATATGGAATGTGTATTGGTTATTATAATCCAATCAGAGCTCAGCTTGAATCTGGATTTCAGTATCATTAAAGCTGTGCCTCCTTTTGGCTTATCCATAATCTTGGATGTAACATTCTAGCCAAACCTGGGTTATTCACAGGTGAAACTACTGAAAAACAATTTTTTTTTTTGAGTTTTCAGAATTTCTGCTTGGTTTCTTAAATTTTGCCCCCTAAGTGCTTTTGAAATTTGGCAAATATCTTGAGCAAAAACTGAGACGATATCAGTATCAGTTCTCTGTGCCACACTTCTTGCTAAGAATCTGACCAAAGTTTCTATTTTTGCCTCTTTATCCTTGTGGGCCTGTCAAAAGCCATGCTGCTTCTTGATCTATTAGTAGAGGCCTTCTCTGTGGGTCCACACTGTGTTCATTGGTTTACAGGCTTGTGTTTAGAATCCTGAGCAAACTGACTGCAAAATGTTAGTTTGCTTAACCTTGAAACTGCTTGATTTTAGGAGATTACAGTCCTCAAATTCTGGTTACCTCTAATGCCTATGATGTTGTAAAAATTATTTTATCAGGATATCTTTTCCTTATTTGATGGAGCATTTGTCTGTTGCAAGGTACCACATCTTAGCCAAAATTAGAAGTCCATCTACAATGGAAACTTTTTCTAGTTTGTACATGTGTTTGTCAACTTTCTGTCTTCTCCTTCTAGATTGCAAGCTCCATGGGAGTAAGAAGTTTATCTATGTTGTTCATCATTACATCTCAAGTGTCTATTAATGGTAATTGTCATATAATAGGAACTCAATAATCTATGTTGAATAAATGATTGTACAAAGCTTACATAAAATACATATGTGCCAGATAATAAACATCTATTCTTTTCTTTCCTTCTAATATCACAAGCAGGTAAGGCTAGTGGGTGGAAATGCTTATTTTAAAAATCAGAAAAATCTTTTAAATTTATCTTTTCTATCAGTTTTTAATTACCTATAAATGCCATTACTCTCTAATTTGCTTGTTCCAAAAAATAAATGACCCAGTATTTGTGAAACAAGCTTTTAACTTTCAAAGCAGTTTCAACCATGAGTTTAATCTGCACTTCCCCCATATCACTGAATAGGAAGCATACTAGTATCTCCTCACCAATTCATTTTCATTGAAAAGTCCAAATTAATTAGAAGGATCAAAAGTGAAAATAAAGAGTAAAATATCCTTTTCTCATTTCTATCAACAATATCGATTTTTCCCCGGTACTTAACTCAGCTTTGCTTAGGCCATAGGAAAATAGAAAGAATTGCTTTATAATGCCTGAAAGAGATCACTGGTGCTGTGGTAAGGAAAAAAGAATTATTCAGCCATTCTGAATGGTCCGTTCGATTTTATAAAACAACAAAAGCCCTATTTAAATTAGTGACACTTGAAAGAATTTTTCATTGTAATCATAATTGTTGATCACAGTACAATCAGTGTTTAGAAGTTCAAAACCTAATTCTTCTATTTGACTGCTGGAACTTACTGATTTTTTGTTTAGGTCACTGGCAATCTGTGAAGAAAGTACTGCTATCACAGAATCAGACCCAGGGTGAACTGTATTAGTTTAGGATAAGAGTTTATATTCAATGTATTACTTCCCATTGATAAAGATAGCCTTGGGATACTTATAAAATGCTTGCCTAGACACACACACATAGCTGGAAGACTATCAAGAGAAAATTCATTATTTTCTGTTCAACTGAATTGAAAATTTAGTCAAATTATGTGAATCAGAAATTTATAATTTCTGGTATTTTAAGAAAAAATTAATCAATTTTGAAATAAACAAAAGATTAATATTAC
The DNA here is from genome assembly GCF_000956105.1 of Propithecus coquereli. Taxonomy (NCBI): domain Eukaryota; kingdom Metazoa; phylum Chordata; class Mammalia; order Primates; family Indriidae; genus Propithecus; species Propithecus coquereli. The sequence goes on from NW_012150841.1 coordinate 2,088,365, forward strand.
CCCAAGTATTTCATTGTTATAGTTTATTTCAGAATCTGTTCTGATAAAAAAACATGTTCAGCTGATTTTGACAAATGTATACATTTATTCATTAATTCAACAAACCTTTATTTAGAATCTACTATATCAAGAAATAAAACTAGTGATGAATTAAAACAAACAAGCAAACTGTATTTCTGTCTCAAGTCTTAAGAATTGCTTCTGAATGCAATATATTGTGCATGTGTGTGTATAAGGAATTAGAAGTAATAACAGTAATTGAAATCTATCCCATTATGTATTTGTTCAAATAAATGTGTATATGGTAACATCAATGTAGTCCTCATTTTTAATGTTTCCTGGGCTTCCTAATCTTTGTCTAGAAAAATAACAAAAATAAGCTCTTTGAAAATAACAAATAGTTTCCTTTTACTATCTCAAGTGAGAACTTCAAACCATGTAATCTTAGATATGAGTTTTTACGTACATATCATCAGTATTTTTATTGCCTTGCTATGCATTTAACTACTGATAGTATTTAACAAAGTCCATTGTAATTCATATATACTTTCCAGTGTTTATCTTTACCTTAGACTAATCAACATTATTTTGAGTAATATAAACCCATGATTATATTTGATTAGCAAATATAACCTCCAATGCAGCATACTTAAAAAATTTTATGTAGCTAATTTTCTATTTACTTTCAAGTTAGCAATCTCATTTCCCGAGAATTTCCTTTTACCTAATAATTGTTTATAGTAAAATTACAAAATTGTCTTTGATTAGAATTTTTCTATGTGATAAGGCTAAAAATTACTACTAAATATTTTACAGCATCAGACTGAGGGTCCACTTGAAAATTTTTCAGGCATTAAAAATATGAATATATAAGGAATTAGAAGTTAATAACAGTAATTGAAATCTATCCTATTACGTATTTGTTCAAAGAAGCATATTCTTCATTGAACATTTTTGAAGCATATATGAGAATAATTGAAAAAGGAGTAATCATTTTCACATTAAGAATAATGAACAAAGAAAGATATAACAAAATAAACCTTAGACTCACTGATAAGTGCTTCTTGACATTCACATCTTCTACTAACTGCCTAATCTCAGATGCATGTAGATTATAGGAATCCAGTTAATTATTTCAAAAGAATGCAACTGTGACTAAAATGCTAAAGGAAAATTAGTTCTGCCTAAAATTTTTATATCACGAATCATGCTAAAGTTTTCTCCATATATGTAAGTTCTATAACAGTATTGATATGTATTTTTAATTATTAATAATTATGAGTATTGTTTAAGCCCATGTCTTTTTGGGTCCCTTTTATTGTACTTTACTTAGTTGCATCTGCATTGCAGTTACTCCAACAAATGATCCATGCTCTACCTTTAGTAGGATACTTTATTTTATTGGCATTACAAAAGCCACTCACATTTTACATCGCTAGGTTTTCTTTTTGTTATATTAAAATTAAGTCCTATATGCCCACATTTAAATAGAATGGATTTTCTCATTATCTTGCCTCATTATTGAAGTCCTCTATTATTATTATCACTTAGAACAATCCCAGCAATAACATTTCACATATATATTCTCTAAAGCCTTGGGAAAGAATATGACACTTTACTCTGTTCTGAAACATGATCCAAGAAAAATCTGGTGATAGTTCAGAGACACAGAAGTAGCATGTGAAAGAATTTTTACTTATTTTTCATCTAAGCAGAGAAGATGCTGAGGTTAGATATAATTAATTGTTTCTAATATTATATCAGATGTGTTACTACAAAGAAAAATGTTGATAACGAACTATCTCAATTCATGAGGGAATGTATTAGAAGTAATTGATTTGAAATGAACCACTAGGGATTTAAGTAAGTTATAAAGATATTTTCTGATAATTAGGGTTATTAGTCATTGAAATGTGTTCCTGAGGGGTTTGCTGAAATTCCCACTTTTTAAAGTGGGCTCAAAGAATAGAAAATCAGAAAATCCCCAATGTAACCTACAGATAGATAGGTTCTCTCTTAATACTATTAACAACCAGCGTGACTTTAAAATACAACTCTGAAAGCATTTTCATTATGATGTGAATTAAGGAAAGGAAAATTACTAGCTTGACGTTAATAAACTTCAGATCAGATACGTTGGTTAAAACTTTTAAAAAACTGGCATCTGAATCATAAATACTTGCAGGAAACATGTTTTTCCAGCTATTAGAACTAATGGGAAAGCAGAGTGTCTGGGTAAAAATAAATA
>NW_012150841.1:2091859-2097396 GCF_000956105.1 Propithecus coquereli
TTTTAGTAGAGACGGGGTCTCGCTCTTGCTCAGGCTGGTTTCGAACTCCTGAGCTCCAACAATCCGCCCGCCTCAGCCTCCCAGAGAGCTAGGATTACAGGCGTGAGCCACCGCGCCCGGCCTAGCATATTTTCTTTATTGTTTTTCGTTTGCTTTTTTCACTCCACGTTGTATGATAGAATCACTAGGTATCAGCTCATGGAGGTGTTCTTCATTCCATTCTGCAGCAGTGTGATATTCCAATCGGGTACGTATAATGGAGTTTAGCAATCAGTCCCAAATTGATGGACAGTTGTTTCCCATCAGTGCCACTACAAATAATACCACAAAGAATAATTTTGTATTTTTGCTGGTACATCTTTGGGATAGACTCCTAGAAGAAGTGGCCTAATGGGTAAAAAGGCAACAATTATCTAGAAATTTTTCTAGGTGTTGCTGTATTCCTTCACCGTAAGGGTTGTACCTTTTTGCATTCTGATAAGCAATGCATTAGTATTCCTGTTTTCATACAAGAAAGATTGTTGTAAAATTTGTAGATTTTTGCCAATCAAATAGTTGAAAGGAATAATTTAATGTTCATTTTCATTACTATGAATAAGGCTGAACATCTCTTCTTACATGTTTAAGGACAGTTTTCATTTTTTCTGTGGATACTCATTTCACTCAATTTAAAAAATTTTTATTATTGATTTTATCTTCCTCAAACTTTAAGATCACTGTATATTAGAACAATTAATCCTTTGTGTGTATCATGTCTCAATTATCATTTCTCAGTCAGTATCTATTTTTATTCTGTTTATAGTGTTTCCTGGAATACAAATTAAATGTACTCAAATCTATTAATGATTTCAGTCACAGGTAGATGTTTTGCCCATGCTGTGGTTATAAAGTAATTTACCCCTAGCTTCTTTAAGTACGTGGTGCCTTTATCTGTGCATTTACATCTCTGATCCTTTCTCAATTTATTGTGCAGTATGGTGTGAGATATGGATCCAATTTTATGGAAAAACATACCATACTCGTGAATTGGCAGAATCAACATTGTTAAAATGTCTATACTACCCAAACCCATCTACAGATTCAATGCAATCTTTATCAAAATACCAACATTACTTTTCGCAGATCTAGAAAAAATAATTCTAAGCTTCATATGGAAACAGAGAAGAACCCATATAGCCAGAAGACCTTAAGCAAAAAGAACAAATTGGGAGGCATCAATTTACCAGACTTCAAGCTACAATACAAGGCTATAGTAACCAAAACATCATGGTACCGGCACAAGAACATTGATGTAGGCCAATGAATCAGAACAGAGAATCCATATACAAAACCATCCTCATATTGCCATCTACCAACAAACATGAAAAAATGCTCAACATCTTAATCATCAGGGAAATGCAAATCAAAACCACAATGAGATATCACTTAACTCCAAGGAGAATGGCTTTTATCAAAAGTCCCAAAGCAACAAATGCAGGCGTGGATGGGGAGAGATAGAACACTCATACATTGTTGGTGGGACTGCCAACTAGTACAACCTCTGTGGAAAGTAGTATGGAGATAACTCAAAGAACTGAAAGTAGAACTACCGTTTGATCCAGCAATCCCCCTACTGCATATTTACCCAAAGGAAAAAAAGACATTCTATAAAAAAACACCTGCATTTGAATGTTTATATTAATAGCCGCACAATTCACAATTGCAAAGGTGTGGAAACAACTCAAGTGCCCATCAATGCATGAGTGGATCACTAAAATGTGGTTATATTATACCATGCAGTACTGCTTACTCATAAAAAAAATGGTGAACAAATACCTCTTGTATTAACGTGAATGGAACTGGAGACCATTCTTCTAAGTGAAGTATCACAAGGATGGAAAAACAAACACCGCATGTACTCACCATTAAATTGGAACTAATGGATCAACTTATGTGAACATATGGGAATAGAACTCACTGGAAATCAAGCAGTTAGGAAGGGGAGGGAATTGGAGGGGATGGGTAAATTCATACTTAACAGGTAGAATGCACATTATCTGGGGGATGGACACACTTATAACTTTGAGTGAAACTGCATAACTGCAATTTATGTAATCAAAACATTTGTACCCTTGTAATATTCTGAAATTAAAAAAAAATTGCTCAAAGATAAATTCCTATTGACTGAGAGATAAAGAACATGAAGAACGGAAGAATAGGAGATTGTGATTTGAAAAGGATTTAAGCTGAACAATAGAGGCAAATAATTCAGTCTAAAAATTAATTCCTATGTTAGAAACAGGATACAGATTGAAAATTACTCTTGATAAAAATGTAAGTAATTTAAAAATATTAGTAATATAATTTAGTTCTCTGATTACATCAACAGAGACTTCATATACATAGAAAGAAGATTTAGTCCTGTCAGTTATGAAAATAAATGGATCTAGATGGTAACGACCTGGTAGTCAATTTATTGGACAAAATAACGTTGTAGGAATGAAATTATAAAAATAGGCTTTTTTTTCATACTCTTGGTCCTGAACATCATCCATGTCATAGATTTTTAGCCATTCTCATATATTGACCAAAAGCCTACTTTTTCTAATTTATAAAGTCCAGTTTGATCTGAAGCAACAGCTGACTTTTTCTTTCTTTTCAAATCTTCTTTTCTGCTTCCCTCACTGATGCCTGACAAACCTGGCAAGCGAAAGGGGGATGAGTTCCAAGTTTTGCTTCCTCATCTCAATCTAGGCCAGTCTTGTCCTGGGAATCTCTCACCTGCAGCACCCTGACACAGGCAGGGGTTTCTCCAGTAATCCATCCTGATCCTTCCTCTGCCCTACCCTTCAGGTGGTCCTCACCACCTATACTCAATCAAAAGAGGTTGTCTTTACCAATGGGCTGACTCTCACCTAGACACCTTCTTTAAACATATTCCACGGAAAAACACATAGCGTCCTTACCCGCAAACTCTGAATGTCAGTCTGTTTCCAGCATACCTCACTCACCTCTGCTGTGCGATGACCTTCCAATCAGCCTCTGGCTTTTGGGCATTTTCAGGATTGGAAAAGGTTCCAGTTGTTGTGCCTTTTCAGTGCCAGGATACTTGTCAGTCTTTCTGGCGTGCTCTTAGAAGCTTGCTGTCTTGGCTGGGAGGGAGTGCCAGGTTTGTGTCTATGGGGATGGAGGAGGAAACCAGCAGAGAGAGTGGATTAACCAGTTGGCAGACACAGTTTTGGACATCTCCTTTGCATGTCCTGCATAAAATTTCAATTGCCTAGAATGACAGGATTCTTTGCCCTGGTTGTTCCCAGATTTGAGAGCAAAATTCATGGGAGCAGTCTTATTTTAACATTCTGTTACATATTTAACTCACTCTACAAACTGAAAGCACTCTATAATCTAGATCCTGCATACCTTCTATCCTCACTCCCACTTGCTCCACACACTCCAGCTACAGTGGCTTTCTTTCAACTCCTAGATCTAATATACATGTCCTTTCACTTCCTAGAGCCCTATTCTCTTAAATATCTGCATGACTGCATCTTCATTTGGAAATTAGCAAATGCTACCTATTCAGAAAATCCTTCCTTGTCCACTAATCTAGACTATCTCATACCCTTTTTATCTCATTCAATTGCTTTATTGACCTCATAGCACTCACAAATATCTAAAACATAGTCTACCTCTCTCCACTTGTAGGTATATTTCAGAGAAGCGGGAATATTGGCTATATTGGATGCCACTATATCCCCAGGAATTAGAAAAACTGCCTGCCCCAGGCTGTGTAACAATACATAGTTACTGAACAGAATAAATAAATACAAAATAGAGCAAATAATATCTAGGAGATCAAAATGGTATATTCTCTATAGGAGAAGCAAGCAATAAAGAAATGAAATAAAGTAGTAAAAAAAAATCAAAATATAGAGAAAATTATAGCAGGCAAGTACAAACTTAAGTGCAAATGCTTAAAAATTAAAAGTTGCCAATTTACACTGAATAAATATATCAATAAAAATGACAAGGCAAATCCATACATACCTCTCATTACCTTTTAGTGAAAAACATCAGAGCATCAAAGATGATATTGTTAGGCAGATAGTTAGGATCTCCAACTTTCTAAGGACAAGCATGCTCTGCTTTGGTGCTTTCTCAAGCAATTGCTCCACCTGGGAAGAAGGATAAGGGTGGGCATTCTATTATGGTGCTGCCCCACCCTTAATTCTGTCCCGAGCAACTACTACACCTGGGGAAGGAGGGCATGCTTTACCAATCTGGGAATTCCCCAGCCCAGGCATGACAGATTTAGAAACTGACCTAGGGCTTTCAGAGAGGGAGCTCTTACATACAGATTGAGTTTTGAGGATACCTTTTGATCATTTGGTAATATGCCACACCTCCTGAGAGCCCTCCCTTAGACTGTGCCACTAAGAGGAAACAATCTAAGAATTCAGAGAGTGAGCAAGTGAATGAGTGAGTGAGTCAATCAGTCTGTCTCTCTGTCTCCACTCACAGAGACAGACCCGTTTTGTTCTACAATAAAGAGCTGCTCCTGTGAAACTGCTTCTTGCCTGAGGTTACTCCATCACATTGGCCCTGCTGGTGATTTTTCCAAGCAAGGAGTCAGAGAACCAGGATAATAGTCTTGCCTTGACACTTTGATGTGTCTAGTTATTCCTCACCAAGAGCACACCAAGAACCAAGGCAGACTACCACCCTGACATCCGAGTCATGGCACCAAAAATGTCAGGGTCCTCAAAATTCCATCTGAGGTATACAGAGCTCCCTCTCCAAAAGCCCTTGGGGGTTGGGGGGCGGTGAACCACAATGTAGATTTAAGCTAATGACATAATTACCCTTAGGTTACTCTAGGTCAATTTCTAAATCTATCATGCCTGGGCTGGGGAATTCCCAGATTGATAAGCATGCTCTCCTTCCCCAGGTGTAGCAGCTGCTCAGCATAGGATTAAGGGTAGGGTAAAACCAAAATGAAGTGCCCGCGCTTATCCTTCTTTCCAGGTGGAGCAATTTCTCAAGACAGCACTCAGGCTGGGAACCCTTGTCTCTAGAAGAGCTGGAGATCCTAACTATCTAGCTAACAATACTATGAGACTAGAAAATTAGCTGCATGAGAGTAGGGACTTTTTGATTTTTGTCTTTTATTAATATATTGGCTAATATATCCAAAGAACCCAGTAAAACACCTGAAATGTGGTAGATATTTAGTAAATATTTGTCGAATGAATGAATGACTCAATCTAAGGCAAAAACTCATTATAAATTCAAAAAAATTGAAGAATAAATAACTAGTTGAATTGTTCAAAATACCATTCAAAGTTTAGGCAGATTAATTAGACAAAAATAGATAAATTGGTGGAAGTTTAAAATAAGGAAATTATTATCAATTGTAATATTTCTTTGTAAACACCTTTAATTCTGCTGTGCCTCTCTTTTTTAATGTATTAAACTGAAGCAACCCAACATTGGCATTTTCATGTCTTTTTTTATGAATGTTATATAAATATTGTGTAATGAACAAACTATTAATATAA
>NW_012150841.1:2097986-2104479 GCF_000956105.1 Propithecus coquereli
TATTTTTGTATCAATTGTAGAAGTGTTATTGTTCAAGTATGTTTGAAAAATACCAAATTAAATAAAAATAAGGAGGTATTTTGACACTAAGATTTTTCAAAAAGATAGATTAATGTATATTGTTAGTTTCTAATATGTCTGTTAATTCATTTTACCATGAAATACTTGTTTCTTATTTCCTGAATCTAATATCTCAAAATACTAATTTTTAGCAATATTATTCTATTGTGATACATGAAAATATGCATATTAAATTGATGATTTTCTAGGAAAATATGAATTGACAAAATTGTCAAAATTGACAGAAGAAACAAACAAATGAACCAATAATAACTAAGTAAATTAAAAAGTTATTAAAGACATAATCAAAACAGGCTATGTCCCCAGATCATTTTGATTTATAGCTTTTTAAAAATTATTTAGTATTATTTTTTCGAGACAGAGTCTTGCTCTGTAACATTGGCTAATGTGCAGTAGCTTCATCATAGCACACTGCAGCCTCAAACTCCTAGGCTCAAGTGATCCTAGTGCCTCAGCCTCCCAAGTAGCTGGGACTATAGGTGCATGCCACCACACCCAGCTAATTTTTCTACTTTTTTTAAGAGATGAGGTCTCATTCATGCTTAAGGTTGTCTTGAACTCCTGGCCTCAAGCAATCCTCCTGTTTCAGCCTCCCAAAGTGCTAGGATTACAGGTGTGAGCCCCCATACCCATCCTGATCAATAGCTTTTTAAATCATTTTAATTGAAAAGTCCATATACTATTCCCAGAAATAGAAAATCCAGATAGTTTCCTGGTTAATAGTAAGAATCTTGCTTATCATTGATACAAAAATCTATCAAGAAGACATGAAAACAAAATTTATAGACTAATCTCATTTTGAGATATCCAATACCAAATAAAATACCCAGTAGTATAGGAAAAACAAAAATCTTTGACAAAGTAGGATTATTTATCATACATTCAAATGTTGCTTATATTTTATGAAATGTATTCATATAATTTATCTTATCAATGAGCCATAGGAAAAATGGTTCAACAATCACATTTATTTAATTCAACCAGGAACATAATCAACTGCAATGTTAGATTATAACTTTCCATGTCAATTTAGTCACTTTATCATGACATAAACTGCTTTGTAATCTGCTTTGAAATGGTTTCATTTATTTTCTAAAATCATGAGCAGGAAATCGTTTGAAACACCATTTTGGATAGAAAGTTGCAAATGAAAAGGTTTGTGAAAACTTTTTTTAACTTGATCTCTTTATGTTATTTCTAACTTCAGTTGTCATTTAATTTTTTTCCATAAACAACACTATCTCATACTCACATGTGATAGATAATAAAATAAGGAAGAAAGTACATGGACCGACCAAATAATCAAAATCAATATGCATTACTGTTTCCCAGTGTTGGATTATTCATTTAGGAATCATGACCAAAGATATAAAAATCAGAAGTTTTAAAATTTTTCTTGCTCTAACAAGATGGGGACTTTTAAGTTTAGAATTAATGAAAATCAATTTTTTCTTCAATTTTCTATGTCAGTTTTATGAGATGGATTTTATTCATTTTTAAATACATCACTGACATTTATCTGAGGAATCCTAAGAATCAATATAAAGTTCACACTATGCAAATATCCCTCATGTCCAAGAAAGCTAAAGCTGTAAAGTTCCTGTTGAGATTAGCTTAGTCCCAACATTTTAGAGCCTAAAGAAAGCAAGGAAGCAAGAAGATTGAACTCTAACAAATATCAAAAAGGTCAATTATAAACCATGATCCAGTATTTTTCTAGAAGAATACTGCTCCTAAATCTCCCATTTGGCCAACTGGCACAGTGGTAAGTGCATGTTTGCTATTGCAATGAATGGATTTTTCCCTCCAACATAGGTTATGTTCTAGAATTAGGATATTTTTCTTTCTCCCAATTCATTGATTCATTTATTCATTCAGTCATTTAGTCAGTAAGTCAGTCATATATCTGCATGTTATACAGATTTACACATAGAAGAAAAAACAACTATGATAAAAAGTGTAAAAAATAAATAAGATCTTGAAATTAAAAAATAAATAAAAATGTAAAGTCAAAGAGAACTGATAATATCAAAGACAAAGTATTACAGAGAATACATACCACCCAATATTTTTTATAATAAAACAGTTTTTGTGAATATATTTCTATTGGAATGGATGAGTAATTTAAAGGAATCTCATTAGAAGATGTAATTATGTGATTTAAACAAACTGTATCTTTATCTTTAAAATAAAGGCGCTACCAGAAAACATGCTGAAATGTGCTACTGTTGTGAGAACCTACCAGAGAAATTTCTCTTGGCTGTTAGGACAAAAAAAAAAAAAAATTAACTACCTAACCAATGAGCTAATGATGTTTTCCTAAACATATAGATTTTCTTGTAATATAATATTATGGATATTGTGTTCACTTTTCTTCTTTCCTTTGTTTACTAGGAATCTCACAGCCAAATTTGTGGCACCTTTAACATGTGGTCTAGAATTTTAACATTTTGATCTCAATTTTATTGTCCTTATCCTTGATTTAGTAATCTATTTTATTCTATCTCAGTGTTTACATTTCTCTAACCTATATATAAAAGAGGTTATTAAAATGCAGTGTGTGTTTGTTATTTATAAATAAGTACATTAAGTCAGCAGAGTCTCCCTATCTCTTACCATCTAATTTGCTCCATTTCCTCATCATTATCTTATTATATTGAGACCTTGAGTAACTTACACACTATAATATTCCCTTCACTAGGTTTTCATTATATCACTCTCTTCAACACTATTTTCCCCCACTATCATCCTAATTTTTTAACTTACCACTCTAATATTTAACATTTAACATTATATTGCTACAGAATATAATTACAGCTCTTCAAGGTCTTTCTAAATTGCCTTTTAACCAACAGTATGCTCCATATAAAAATATGAAAAAATATGCAATAAGGCTAAAAAAATTGGGATAAATATATATTACTCTGGAATGAAAATATTGCAAGGATAGGGAAAGCAATATTGTTATTAATGTAAATTATTATAATTTCACAATATAGTGTGATTGTAAAATGATAGAAGGTCACTAATCAAGATTTTACTCACTCATTATATAATAACTAATACTAGATTTTCCCTTCTTCTGCAACCAAATATAAGCCTGGATAAAATATTTGAGAAAACTGCCTATAGTCACTGGCCATATGATGTGCAAAACTATGATTCTCAAGAGAAGGGAGACATGAGCTGAACTTATATTTACCCTTGCTTTATGCTTGTAGTCTCTTTCTAGTTGGTGCTACAAGGAGATGGAAACCAAGTAGAACATGGAGTTCTTGCTAAGCTGAGGAGGCAGATGTCAGAAATGCTGCTGAGATGGCTGGAATTTACTGGGCAGGGCACCAAAGAGGAGAGAAGTGGACACAGAACTCTTCATGGGGGTTCCTATGTGTCCTGGGCTGAGAGCTGTAGAGCATATGCACAAACAAATAAAACAAAACAAAACAAAACACACACACACCCACATGCACACCCCATCCTGACAAATTAAAAATAGTTATCTGATAGTAACTGATCTGCCCAAATAAACAAAATGTGATATTCTTCAAGGAGGACAACATTTAGACACCCTATCAACCACAATGTCCAGAATATATAATTTGAAAATATTATTACAAGTATAAAGGAACAGGAGAATATGGCCAGAAATAAAGAAAGATTTTAATAGATACAGAGCATCAAGATGACCTGGAAGTTAGAATTCACAAGCAAATACTTTAATATAACTAGTAGATATACGTTCAAGGACTTAAGTAAAAGATGGATGTAAAGAGTAAGTATGTGGGAAATCTCAGCAGAGATGTGGGAGATATAAACAGTAACCAAATGGAAATTCTAACTCTGGAAGTTATTAATATAATAGCTGACATGTAAAAAAGTACTAAATAAGCATAACAGCAGACCTGAGGCTAAAAAATAAAGGGTCAATGAATTTAAATTAATAAAAATAATCCCATCGGAAGATCCAAAGAAAGATTAAAAAACAAAGGAATACTGCCTCAGTGACCCATAGGGCAGTAGCAGCCAGTTTAACACTGCATATTGCATATTGGAATCCAAGAAAGAGAACTGAGAGAGAATGGAAAAGAAAAAATATATTTGAAGAAATAGTATCTGAAATTTCTCTAAATTCAGTGCAAAATACCAACTTATGGATAAAAAAATCTTAGTTCATTCTGAGAAGGATAAATACAAAGAAGATGACACCTACCACAACATAGACAAATTCCGTGAACCAAGTATAAAAGAAAAGACACATCAAATATGGAAAAATAAGAATATTATGAAAACAGACTTTTGGTTTGTGGAAAATGGAGGCTAGAAGATAGTGGAGTGATATCATTCATGTGATATCACTATGACGTGATAGCTTTAAAATGTTGAAATAAAAATACTAGTAAAACAACGCAAAACACAAAATGCCCTATGCAGTGTAAATATCTCTAATAATGAAGATAAAAAATTTCCATATAAATAAAACATAGATTAGTCACCAACAGATGTACACTTCAAAAAAATGGTAAAGAAAATATTTTAAGCTGAAAATAACAGGTACCAGATAGAAATTCAGATGTACGAAAAGGAATAAAGAGCACCAGAATGATAAATTTATGGATAAATATAAAAGAATATACTTTTTCTTCCCTCTATTTCTTTAAAAGTCAACTATTTAAAGAAAATAATGGTATTATTGTAAAGTTTATAACATACACAGTAGTAAAAAATGTGACAATAGAATAATGGAGGGAGAGGAGTAATTGGAAGTATACTATTGTAAGTTTCATTTTATTTTTTAAATTGAAAAAATTACGTATTTATTATGTACAATGAGATATTTTGAAAAATATATACATTGCAGAATGGCTAAATAAAGCTAATTAACATATGTATTACCTTACAAAGTTATAATTTTTGTGATGAGAACACTTAAAATCTACTCTGTAAAAATTTTTCAAGAATATAATACTTTAGTCCCCATGCGGTACAAAGGATCTTCTGAACTTATTTCTCCTATTTCACTGAAATTGTGTAACTTTTGACCAACATCTTTCAAACCTCCTCCTCCATCCCCTCAGTCCCTGCTAACAACCATTCTACTTTCAACTTCTATGAAATCAACTTTCTTAGATTCTATATATGTGTAAGATCATGTGATATTTGTCTTTTTGTGCTTGGCTTATTTCATTTAACACAGGGCCTCCAAGTTCACCAGTGTTGTTCACAAAGAACAGAATTTCCTTCTTTTTTGTAGTTCAGTAGTATTCCATTGTGTATATATACCATATTTTCTTTATTCATTCAACTGTTGAAGGACACTATGGTTGATTCTATATCATGGCTATTGTGAATAATGCTGCAATAAACATGGGAGTGCATATATCTCTACAACATACTGATTTCATTTCCTTTGAGTATATACTCTGTAGTGGTATCGCTAGAACACATTGTAGTTCTATTTTTAGTTTGTAGAGGAGCCTTCATATTGTTTTCTATAATAGGTGTACTAGTTTACATTCCCACCAACAATGTGCAAGGGTTCCCTTTTCTCTACAATTTTGCCAACACTTATCTTTTGTATTTTTGATAATAGCCATTCTAACAGGAGTGAGGTGATATTTCATTGTGGTTTTAATTTGCAATTTCCTGATAATTAGTGATGGTGAATTTTTTTTTTTTTTCAGATACCTGTTGACCATTTGTATGTCTTCTTTTGAGAAATGTTTATACAGGTCCTTTGCCCATTTTTAAAATCAGGTTATTTGTATTCTTACTATTGAGTTATTTCAGTTTCTTCTGTATTTTGGATAGCAATCTCTTATCAGATATATCATTTGTAAATATTTTCTCCCATTCTGTAGGTTGTCTTTTCACTGTGTTGGTTTTTTCCTTTGCTGTGCCAAGCTTTTTACTTTAATGTAATCCCATTTGTCTATTTTTTCTTTTGTTGCCTGTGCTTTTCCAAAAACTCACTACCCAGACCAATGTCATGGAGCTTTTCCCCTACGTTTTCTTTTGATTGTTTTATAGTTTCAGCTCTTCTGTATAAATTGTTAATCCATTTGGAGTTGACTTTGTATATGATATGATAAGGGTCTAACTTCATTCTTTTGTATGTGCATATCCAGTTTTCCCAACACCATCTATTGAAAAGACTGCCTTTTTCCTATTGTGTCTTCTTCTTCTTTTTTTTTTTTATTATTCCAGGGTTTTGTGAGGGTACAAACATTATAGTTACACTTTATGTCTTTACCTCACCCAAATTTCTTGGCACCTCGTTGCAAGTCAGTTGGCTGCAAATTCATGGATTTACTTCTGAGTTTTCTATCCTATTCCATTGGTCTATGTGTCTGTTTTTATGCCAGTACTATGTACTTTTGGTTACTATAGCTTTGTAGTATATTTTGAAGTCAGG
>NW_012150841.1:2114499-2116966 GCF_000956105.1 Propithecus coquereli
AGATGTCTCCAGTTTCAGTCATTGACTTTTGTCACATGGAGGATCCTACAAAAGACAAGTCTGGGTGAGCCCAGTCAACCCAGAACTATGAGAAATAATATTTTTTTAAGTGTTGTTTTAAATGCAACTAAATTCAGAGTTGTTTATTATGCAGCAATAGATAAAAGGAACTATAGGGGGTTTGCAACATCCCCAATAAAGATAGGATCACCTGGCAGAATGTGTTGCAAGAGATGAATGAAACAAAGACCAGAAATAGAAATAATATTTAAGAAAGTGGGGAAATCAGGGGACCACCAGCACTCTGGTGCCAAGGTGGAACTGACTGAAACCCAGCACTTGCTTTTTATTCTCTTTGCCATGCTGCAAAATACAATGATCTCATGTGAAAAAATTACAGGATACAATGATCAAAGGTCTCAGGGCTCCCCCCCAAATCACAAAGTGTTCTAGCTAATTTCCTTCTCTTTTCTAGAAGTGAAAAACACATAATTCGTCAGTAGGTACAATTCTTTTGATCACGGTAAACTAACTAATTTTATCCCAAGCTCAAGCTATGTACATGGATATCAATCTCTAACTTCAGTAGCTGTGACCCATTTGATCAAGAACAAAGAAACTACGTGATTTCCACTGGGAGACTGGTTTTACATTAACTGAGGCATTGTAGAGAGAAAGGGAGAGAAGGAACTTGGCCCAGCGTTCAAACAATGGAAGCCTTGCAACCCTTCTCCGAGGCTGACACATGGCAATCTACCTCTACAGCCATGAGAAGTTTTCATGTCAGGCCACTCGCAGCTTTTTAGGCATGAGACCCCTTAGGCTCTGAGGTCAGAGCATGTTTTGCTGTACTCCCAGATCAATGATATATGTCCCCCACTAGGCAGTTAACATCTGCCTTTATTTCAGGCTTCTGTTCAGGCAATTCCTTCACCTCCTCTCCTCTTACAGCCTCAGACATAGCATCCCTAAGTCCCAGTGGTCTTAATCCCATCAAGGAACAGTCCTGAAAGCTAATTTCCTTCATAACCCTTCCCTCTCCTCCACTAAGTTGCTTTTCTTCGCAAACTTGGCCAGTTTACACAAAGATTAATTTTTTACAAGAGGTCTCAATCCTCTCACTCTACACAACCTTCTGGGTTTTCTATTTGGATATGAGAGTTCTAGAAATTATTTAAAGCCAATTCTGCTAATCATGAGTGGCAGATTACAACATTTTACTAAAATTACAACATTTTACTAAAACATTTTACTATTTTGTACCTTAAATAAGAACTATCATCTTATATATACAAAAATAGTAATAGTAAAATCAATACACAGCGTTTAGTGAGCACTCTGTGCCATGTCCAATGCCCAACACCTTACACATTATCTCATTCAATCCTTACTACAACTCTATGATAGAAGTGCTACTATTAATAATTTAATAGTTGATGAAACCAAGACTTAAGGAGATTAAGTAACTTTCTAATGATGCACAGCTAGTAAGTACTGTAGGAAGATTTATAACTAGATGATGTGACTTCAGAATCCATGCATCTAACCAACACATTACACTTTCTACTAACCAGCTCACCACCAGAACCACTTAGATCTAAAAAATACTGAAAAAAAAATTAAACCACAGTTTTTTTGGGGGGATCTTGGAGATAAAGCCATCCCATGATAACCACATGCTTCATTCTTTGAAACCATCCCAAATGATTGCCATTCCTGACAGCTATCTTCTCTCCTTTTATGTGTCTGTGCATCCTCTTCCTAATCTACTTATTCACTTTTCTCTTTCTTCTAATTCTTACTGTTCTGCCCACTAGAATGGTTTTTTTTATGACACATGAACTTTCCTGCATTATCAACTATTTCACAGTATCCTCACATCAATTTTTTTCCTTCGCTGTTGATTACGTCTCTTATTCTTGGTTCCATTCAAATCAGTTTCTCTAATCACCAATCAGCATTGTGTTGGTGGTGATTATGATAGTGGTCATTTTAACATTCACTTAGCTTCTGCTCCCCAATGTCAACTTACATGTTGATGATAACAAAATTTCTCTTCTGATATCTATAATATCCACTGATATGCCCTTGTTATTTCTTCTTGGTATTATTATCTGAAAATCTGGTCAAATTTATAATCACTGAAGGCTTTAGTGGCTGAACCAGAGTGTCCTTCCATGTCTAGTCCTGACCTAATCCTGAGTGGCTTCGGCATGTGAATAAACTCTAGTCTTTCTGTTTTCCCTTGGAATTCCATGATCTTCTCAACACAAGAGTCATCAAGTCTTCTTTACTAAAGCCATACACACCCATGATCAAGTGTCAGAACTGCTAATTTTCCTCAATCGTTCTACCTCAAATTTTAAACTCTAAATTTTATTCTATTAATACATTTTTATGACTTCAAATACACTCTTGTACCACTAATGATGACCTTGCTTCTTTTTGATCATTTATACCTGCCTGG
>NW_012150841.1:2117016-2119655 GCF_000956105.1 Propithecus coquereli
ATGGTCTCCCAGTATCAGATTAGTTAGGAAATAGGTCAGGTATACACCAAATCACTATTCAGAAAATGACAATAATAAGGACATAATGTAAAAATCCTTGGGGAACATAATGAAAACATCATTTATAAGATGTCAAATAGTATAAAGTTTAATCAAGCACATAAAAGGGTTAATACTTATAGTATATAAATAGTTCATTCAAATTTATATGCAAGACAGCAATAATAACTAGGATAACAATGTGAAAAAATACAAATGAGAAATAAATCTAGCATAAAGAAAGCAGTATACCTTACCAATCAAATAAACATAGGGAGAAACAATGATCAGGCATGGTTTTACTTTTTTATATTAGAAAATTTAAAAATATACATGCATACATATGTAATGCCGATGATATTCATATAAGGCTGCCGCACTCACATAACTGGTGATGATAAAACTTTGGATACAAATTATGATTCACTAATCTTATTCTTGGGAATGTATTTTAAAATACTAATTCAATTTATTTAAAGATATGGCCTTGAAGACTCTTAATGAAGCTTTATTAACCATTTAAAAAAAATGGAAGGAACCTAAATGTCCTATAATAGAAGAATCATTAAGTTGATTAGGGCTTATCAGTTCAGTGCATTTTGATGCAGACATGACAAAAATAATTACACTTGCTATTTGATAATGTGAATTATGCTTATTATGTTATATTGAATTTAAACACAAAACTGTATTTTGTGTAAAAGTTGATTTCAGTATATTTTCAAATGTTATATGGACATAAAGTTAGGATGAACAGAAAATAATGTCTGAAAAGATATATAAATTCTAAATAAGGCTATCATTGTGGTATGAGATTACTTTTGATTATGTATATTTGTTTATTGCTATTTTTTACCATAAGTAGGCATCTCTCTTGTGAAAAGTATATACATATATATAAATGTGGACATGCATATTAATATATATACAAAGTTTCTCAATTTGTAATGGTTTTACTTAACCATTTTGGACTTTATGATAGATTTATTGGGATGTAACCCCATAACACCATTGTAAGTTGAGGAGCATCTGCAATATGTATATTCACATACATAGGTACATATGTATACACATGTATGTATGTGTGTATATATATATGCACACATATTTTTATTTTTGAAGTGTTCGATGCTGTGCTCAGTAACAGTGGTGTAAAAACAGGTAAGCTCTTTGCCTTCCAGAAGCTCTCAGTCCACATGCAGAAGACCAGGTGGCTTATAAACAGATTACTGTAAGGCAGCATGACAAAATCAGAGAGCTATGAGAAAACAGAGGGAACATGCAAAAATGCACAGAGCCACGGCATTGAAGGAATGATATGGTCAGTTTTTAAAATTTCCTTTACCTTGTTATACCATTATTTAATGATAAATAACCAATTAAATATTTTTAAATATTGTAACTTTGCTTCCATAAAAAATTCTGTTCTCGACCCTCTCTTAAGTCTGCACTACTTGTTCACAGCTTTTTACTATTGCTTCTCATTTTCTCATGCCCAAAAGCATTATTCTAGTCAACATTCCCTACTTATTTATTTCAAAAATAAAATTTGTGAATTTCTTCCTCTGCAACTTTGTTTATGTTCTTATTCTAAACAGAGGTCTGTAAGCTAGGTCCACAGGCCTCCGAAAAAGAACATAGATCTGCTGACATCTTGATTTTAGCCTAGTGAGATCCATGTTGAACTTGTAATCTATAGAAATACAGGATAATAATTTTGTGTTGTTTAAGCTGCTAAGTTTGTGGTAACTTGTTACAGCAGTAATAGAAAATGAACACATGTAACATCGATAGTGAGAAGCCATATAGGTGATATGTACCATTGACATTTTGTGATGATAATGACCCCTTACTTCCATGGTATCCTCGTAAAAAACATATCATCCCAATCTAATTATGAGAAAAACATCAGGCAAATCCCAATTGAGGAACATTATACAAAAAACCTCACCAGTAATTCTTTAAATTCTCAAGGTCATCAAAATAAAATTCTGAAAACATGTTTAAGGAGTTTAAGGAGAAATTACTAAGTATATGCTATGGTTTGGATGTGCCCAGCAAACTCATGTTGAAATTTAATTGCCATTGTAACAGTATTAAGAGTTGGGACTTTTAAGAAGTGATTAGGTCATGAGGGCTCCACCTTCATGGGCTTCTGATAAAATGATAAATTTGGCCCCATTTCTCTCTGTATCTCATGTGGTTGCTTCCACCTTCTATCTTTTGCCTTTCTGCCATGGGATGACCATTACCAGATACCAGCACCATACTCTTGGACATCCCAGCCTCCAGAACTGTGAGAAATAAATATCTTTTCTTCATAAATCACTAAATCTGTGGTATTCTGTTATAGCAGTAGAAAAAAGACCAAGATAGTGTGTAATTTATTGTAACGTGTTATTCTGGATGAATTCCTAGAAGAACAACAACAAAAAAGAACATTAGGGTAAAAGTGAGGAGATTTGAATAAAGGATAGACTTTAGTTGATAACACTATATCAATGTTAGCTCCTTAATTATGACAAATGTATCATACTAATGTAAAATGTTAATAAGAGTGCCAATTGGTTGAGTAGTGTATGGGAACTCTCCCATTTTTT
>NW_012150841.1:2119705-2120678 GCF_000956105.1 Propithecus coquereli
ATTATGAAAATAAAATATAAACTTTATTCAAACTATATGAACTGCTTCAAACAAATAAATATTAAAAGACAATGCAAAAAATGGGCAAAATATGTCAGCAAACACTTTATATATGTAGATATGTGAATGGCCAATATACATAAGAAAAGGTACTGAGCACCATTATTCACCAGAAAACAAAACAAAACAAAACAAATTTAAACCACATTGAGGTGTCACTTCACTGTTAAAAGAGCTAAAATTAAAGACTGCCAAACTCCAGAGACAGAAACCAGATTAATTGTTGCCTGGAGCTGGGGGCAGGAAGGGCAGAGAAAAAAAGTTGAAAGTTACTGTCTGATAATGTTTTCTTTTGCAGTGATGAAAGTGTTCTGCAAATAGATAGTAGTGATGGTTATACAACATTGTGAATGTACTAGATGTCACTGAAGGTAAACTTTATGTTATATACATTTTACCATGATTAAAATGACTGCCAATACCAAAAGTTGCCATGGATATGCAGCAAGAGAACACGTACATATTATAAGTGAAAGGGTAACATGGTACAACCACTGTGGAAAACACTATGGCAGTTATTTTTTTTTTTGCTAATAATTTTAATAATCAAAACTTGAAAAGAAGTCATATATCCTTTGTCAGGAAACTGGATAAACATAATTTTATATTAATACAGTGTCTTTGTTCCCAACAACAGGAAAAAATGAGTTTCTGATACATGCTGTATCTAACTCAAACATAATATTTGAGTGAAAGAAACTGGACCAAATGCATACATATTGTATATTATTAATATGAAATGCAAGAATAGGCAATATTATCTATGGTAGTAGAAATCAGAATATGAAGGGATAGATTTACTTGGAAGGTAGCACAAGTGAATGTGTTGAAATTACAGAAATATTTTATATCTCAAGGGATACTGATTATGTGGTTGCATAGGCATTCACCAAAATACACAGGATAGTACTTT
>NW_012150841.1:2127007-2133635 GCF_000956105.1 Propithecus coquereli
GGCCCGTTAGCACAGTGTGTTGGGGTAGAGGTCGAATCGCCAGGCAGAGGGGTACTTATGTGTCCCGAATCACAGTTCTATAAGCCATCTCTCTCAGTCCCCTCTCAGTTCCCCGTCATTTTGCGGACAGCGCCAGCGACTGAGTGGAACAGGGCCGCCGGAGACCGCCTGGAAACTCGGCAGCAATATCGCTCTTTCTCTCTTTTCCACCCTTTCAGAGGCGGGGCTTGAGTCTGTGGCAGTGACAGACTTCGCAGATTCGGGAGAAAAAGTGGCTGTGCGCGCCTCTCCTCGCAGGGCGCGACCAGCTCTGCCACAGAGGCAGCGGCTATGACTCAGGAGTACACCCGGGCAACAAGTCGCCGCAGTCGCAGGCTTTAGGGTCCCTGAATTGCAGCTGCCCACCCCCTGCTAGTCAGCGCTGGAGCCGACTGCCGTGGGAGGGCATCCGGAGCCAGGGTCCGCCTTTGCCTATTCCCAGAGCTGCGTCCTAGGGCCGCCTGCCGGCCCGCCAGGTGCCCTACCCACGGCGCCTCTGACCGATCCGCGGGAGAACTCTGTGCTGTGTCTCTCCCAGCACCAGTGGAACTTTCAGCGATTTCCGCGGGTAGAGCCTCTTTTATGGAGTTCCCCTCCCCCGATCCAGTCCTGGTGGTCTCCTGTGGCAAGAAGCGGCCTCCAAACTCTCCCCCGTGGGCTCCGGCGGCGTCCGATCTGGGGAGCGCGTGCTCGGGCCGGTCCCTCCCCTCCGATGCCGACCCAGCAGTCGCGCTCCGCTGCGTTCGAAATGGACCCCGATCCTGTCTCGGCTCCCCACCGCTTGTCGGTCTGCGCTACCACTTCGCACTGACCTCTGGCACTTCCCTGCCTGTGTGGGAGTGGGGTTTGGTGAAGGAAGAGTCGTCTTCCTGTGAGTCAGATCTCACTGCCCAGGCCAGGCCGCCACAGGGCGCGGCCATCCCACGCTGCCTTTCCCCTTTGTCCCAACTCTCCGGTAATTTGCGAGTGTTTTTTGAGTTCACCTGATTTTATCCATGGGACTGCTTGTTCCTCGCTGCCTCTCTGTAGATTCACGAAGCCAATCCTGCAGGGGAGCGCCTCACTCGCGTGTGGGTGTCCGGGTTCTTCACCTCCCATTCTGGGAGCAGAGAGCCAGGAGGTCACCCCTAATCCGCCATCTTCCTGCAAGTATCTATACTTTTACATTCATAGATATTATTGAGTATTCACTCTATGCCAGTCAGTTTTGCAAGTACATTACATAAATTACATCATTTACTCATTACAAGAATCCACCAAGATACATACTATTATCACCACTTTCAGATGAGAAAAAAGGCTAGAGACAATAGCTAGGGTCACACAGAGAGTATTAGAGTCAGTATTTGAATTCACTTATAGCATTAAACTGGTCCACTGTGCCTTGACTCTTGTCTTTGTAGTCTTAAAGACACTGTCCAGTGTATCTTCTTACTGGGCCACTCCAGTATAAACATAAAGCTGGCTGTGTTTCACTACAAAACAAAGTGATAAGATTTGCAAGTCTGGGAAAAATCATTCTGGCATTTTTAAATTTTAGTGAAATTTTAGACTTTCTATTTTGTTTCTGTGCAATCTGTGTATTTGTCTGAGAGTTACACAACAGAATTGAAAAAAACATAGACTAGAAGTTTGCAATAGTCCTGGGGAGGCACATAACTTTAATCTGATGGAGGACACAGTGACTTATTCAGCTGAAGAGGAGTTAACTATGGAATCCTAGCCTACTAGTACCTCTTGGTCTTCTATTTTGCAAAGTTGTGATGGCTAAACAAGAACTATGTAAAACTCATCGGTTTAAAGTGATAGGCCCATGGCATTTATGGAATAAACGATCCAGATGCCACAGGTTAATGCATACTTTCCTTAAAATAAATTATCTTTGTTATTTAATTATATGGACTATTTCGGGTGAAACAGGTGGAAATTTCACAGCATTACTGAGAATGCTTAAATATTTAGAAAAAACCATCTTGATAAACACTAGATTACATATATAATCAATGTTGAATGTGTGTATTGCACATAGACACTGAGTTTTCTTCATTTCAGCATCCAAAAACTTTTTTTTTTATTTCAGCATATTATAGAGGTACAAATGTTTAGGTTACATATATTGCCTTTGCCCTGCCTGAGTCAGAGCTTCAAGTGTGTCCATCCCCCAGACGGTGAGCACTGCATCCATAAGGTGTGAATATACCCATCCCTTTCTCCCCCTTCCCACCTGCCCAATACCCAATGAATGTTACTAGTAAATGTGCATGTAAGTGTTGATCAGTTAATACCAACTTGATGGTGAGTACATGTGGTGCTTGTTTTTCGATTCTTATGATACTTCACTTAGTAGAATGTGTCCCAGCTCTATCCAGGATAATACAAGAGGTGCTAGATCACCATTGTTTTTTGTGGCTGAGTAGAACTCCATGGTATACATAAATCACATTTTATTAATCCACTCATATATTGATGGGCACTTGGGTTATTTCCACATCTTTGCAATTGTGAATTGTGCTGCTATAAACATTCGAGTGCAGATATCTTTTTTATAGAATGTCTTTTGTTTCTTTTGGTGGATGTCTAGTAATGGGATTGCTAAATCAAATGGTAGTTCTACTTGTAGCTCTTTGTGGTATCTCCATATTACTTTCCATAGAAGTTGTACTAGTTTGCAGTCCCACCAGTAGTGGATGGGTGTTCTTATCTTTTCGTATCCACATCAACATTTATTGTTTTGGGACTTTTGATAAAAGCCATTTTCACCAGGGTTAAGTGATATCTCATTATAGTTTTGATTTGCCTTTCCCTGATGATTAGACATGTTGAGCTTTTTTTTGATATGATTGTTGCCCATTAGTCTGTCTTCTTTTGAAAAGTGTCTGTTCCTGTCCTTTGCCCACTTTTTGATAGGATTGTTTTATTTTTTCTTGCTGATTTTTGTGAGTTCTATATAGAGGCTAGTTATTAGCTCTGTATCAGAAGTGTAGCATGCATTTTGTATGTTTTCCATTTGCCCTCATGATAGTTTCCTTGGCTGTGCAGAAGCTTTTTAATTTGATCAGGTCCCATTTATTTATATGGGTTGTTGCTGTGATTGCCTTTGGGGTCTTCTTCATAAATTCTTTGCCTAGGCCAATGTCTAGAAGAGTTTTGCCAACATTTTCTTTTAGAATTCTAATAGTTTCATGCTTTAGGTATAAGTCTGTTACCCACCATAAGTTGATTTTTGTGAGAAGTACAGATCCTGTTTCAGTCTTCTACATGTGACTATCCAATTTTCCCAGCATCATTTATTGAATAAGGATCCTTTTCCTCAGGGTATGTTTTTGTCTGCTTTGTCAAATATTAGATGGCTATATGAGGATGGTGTTATATCTGTGTTCTCAGTTCTGTTTCAGTGCCAGTTTGACTTTGACTCTGTTCTTGTGCCAGTACCATGCTGTTTTAGTGACTATAGCCTTGTACTATAGCTTGAAGTCTGGTAAATTGATGCTCCCAATTTGTTCTTTTTGCTTAAGATTCCTTTTGCTATAGGAGGTCTTCTCTGGTTCCATACGAAGCATACAATTATTTTTTCTAGATCTGCAAAAAATGACGTTGGTATTCTAATAGGGATTGCATTGCATCTGTACATCACTTTGGGTAGTATAGACATTTTTACAATGTTGATCTGCCGACCCATGAGCATGGTATGGTTTTCCACCTGTTTACATCTTCTGCTATTTCCTTCCTCAGTGTTTTGTAGTACTCCCTGTAGAGGTCTTTTACCTCCTTAGTTAAATATATTCCTATGCATTTTATTTTCCTTTTTGCTATTGTGAAGGGCATTGAGTCTTTGATTTGGTTCTTGGTTTGACTGTTGTTGGCATATAGGAATGCTATTGATTTCTGTACATTGATTTTGTAACCTGAGACTTTGCTAAATTGATTTATCAATTCCAGTAGTCTCAGGGCAGAATCTTTGGGGTTTTCTAGATATAAAATCATGTCATCAACAAAGAGTGATAGTGTAACCTCATCTGCCTACATCCTTGTTTTGTGTGTCTGTGTTTTGTGTTCCTGAAGACAGTAGATACTTGGCCTGTGTATATTTATCCATTCAGCCAGGCTATGTCTCTTTAGTGGGCAGTTCAAGCCATTCACATTTATTGAAAGAATTAATAAGTGGGGCAGATTTCTGTTCATCCTGTTGAGTTGAACTTTGTTGCTTTGTTTTCTCTTTTGAGCATTTCTGGTATCCGGCCTTTGACCTTCAGCTTTTGGGGGATTTTACACTGGTGAGTGTTTATTGTGCTTATCTGTTCTGAGTACTTCCTGAAGGGCAGGTCTTGTCTTAATGAATTCCTCCAGTCTTTGCTTGTCTGAGAAGTTCTTTATTTCTCCTTCGTATAGAAACTTATAAGCCTATAAATTTTCAAGATAAATTAGACATATCATCTAACCTTAAATAGGTCAGTACAGTGGGAGATAAATACAATAAAACAATTTAAATGAACTGTGGCAAGATGTGCACAAAGCACCATGGAACTATAAGAAATATTATATAACTTAGCCTGAAGGGCAAAGAAGATTCATTCCTGTTAGCTACCTTTTCTGAACCATGAGACCAAAAGTTTGGGAAGGTACATAGGCTCCAGAAGCACAGGAAAAACATAAAAAGTGAGAACATACACTTCAAAAAGACCAGGAAAACTAAGAAAGAAAAAGTGGAACACAGAACTGCAAGCAATTTAGTGTGGCCTTTACTTGAGGGAGGAGGCAGAAATTTTCAAGAGATGAGTTTGGAAAAACAAAGAATAAGATTGTAGAGAGGCTTATGCTATGTTATGGAACTTGAATTTTATCCTTTGGGGTGGAGATAGCACATGAGTTTTAAGCTGAAGTATGATATCATGTGATTTAAAAGTGAACAATGTATTTCTGTCCTTGAAAATCTTTTGGATTCAGAAATCACCTTTCTCTATATAGGAGATTGATTGTGCTTAGTCCTTGAAGAAACTGAGAGTTTAGGGATAAAGAAACAAATTCTTGACATTATACTAGTGCCAAGGAGAGCTACTAAGAACCCAAAGAGAAATAAATACAGTGAGAATTCTTGTCTTAGTAAATTTCTTCTTTTTTTTTCCAGAAAGTTGGGACTGTGAATTCTGAGTTCTGAGAGGCTGATCTTTAGAAATATCTATTTTAAGGATTGGAACATTTAAAGAGCAAGATATGTCTGTAACAGGTTGGCATGTGTAGGAGGAGTATATTTTGTATACTCTGCATGATCTAAGCAAGATCACTCAAGTGGTCACAAGCAAAGATTATCATAATGGAAATTAACCTTTTTGTTTCTTCTTGTTAAGAATGTGCCTTTTGGTTGGCATTATAAAATGCTTAACACGTGAAAGCACCTTCTTAGTTGCTACAGTGATCACAGAAAAACATAACTTTCCTCTTAGTCAACCAAATGAAGTAAATTATAGTGAGGGCTACAAAGATGAAAATTACATGGTGTCAACAATTTAGGCAATAGGGTAATAATTTTAATAAAAACTTTACCTATTAATTTTGTCAGTCACTTTCTCCCCATGTGTTACTGTTGGATGACTAACCACCCCAACAGTCCCTAGACAGGCTCAAATTAAAAGTTTTCTTCTTCAGCAAGATCTTCTAAGAGCTTTCATAGCATTTGATATTCTCATTCATTTACCAAAAAGTGTAATGAAAGTGACAGATAATAACCTCAAAGTTGTTGAGAAGAGAGATAATTTGAAAAATAAAAAAATCTGACAGTGTACTTGATCTCAGATTTCAAGTGCCACAGAGTCGCCTATAATGTCTGTTTAACATATAATTCCGCAGTCTACATCTCTGTTAATCTAAAGAGGGTGAGTAACATTTACATTTTGAACACATACATTTCTAATGCACCCCCACCCCAAAGTTTGAGAATCAGAAGTAGCAAATAGCAATAATTTTTATGCATCAATTTAGAAAACTAATTTTAAAATTTATAGCAAGAACGACTCTTTGCTGCATGCATAAACATATAAATTTCTAAAATGCTGTTAAATTCTATTAAAGTATTTATGCCCTCTATGAGATTTGAATTTACAAAGATTAACTAATACATTGGAATGACTCAATAAAAGCGAATAAAAAGTAAAAACTACTATAGTCTCACATAGATTCTGTACATATTTGTCATATTTTTACCTTAGGTTTTCTCTCATTTTTTTTTTTTTTGGAAATATTCTTTGGGATTTTCTACATAGGCCATCATGCACCTGGGAATAAAAAGTTTTTGTCTTTCTTTTCAATGCGTATGCTATCTGTCTATCTATTATATAAATCTATCTATCTATTTCTGCCTTATTTCATTTAGTAGAACTTTAAGTATGATGTTGAATAGAAATGTTAAAAAAAGACATTTTTTTCTTGTACACAATCCCAGAGGATTCTCATTATCTGTTCTCTTAACATTAAATATTATACTAGCTGCAGATTTTTTCAAAAATTAAATTTAAGAAGTTCGAATCAATCTTAAGCAAAAGAAAAAATTGGGAGGCATCAATCTACCAGACTTCAAGCTTTACTACAAGGCAAT
>NW_012150841.1:2135215-2140841 GCF_000956105.1 Propithecus coquereli
TTTTTTTTCTTTAGCCTGTTGGTATGGTAGATTGATTTTTGAATGTTGAGGCAAACTTGCATACCTAGCATTAATCTCTATCATGTATATGTTTCTTTTCCTGTGTTGTTGATTAGATTTGGTAATACTATGTTAAGGATTTTTATGTCTCTGTTCATTAGTGATATTGGCCTGTAATTTTCCTTATCAGGTTTTGGTATTAAGGTAATGCTGGCCTCATAGGATGCTTTAGAAAGTGTTTCTTCTGCTTTTATTTTCTGAAAGAGATTACAGATTATTATTTCTTCCTTAAATGTTTTGTAGAATTAATTACTAAAATCATTTGGGCATAGTACTTTCATTTTGGGAAGGTTATAAACTGTATATTCAATTTCTTTAATTGATATAGATCTATTAAGGTTACCTGTGTCTGCTCATGTAAATTTTAATAGTTTTTGTTTTTCTAGGAATTGATCCATTCATCTGTTATCACATTACTCACATAGTATTCCTTTATTATCCTTTAATGTTCATGAGATCAGTAGTAATGACCCTCTTTCATTTCTGATTTAGCAATTTGTATCTTCTTTTTTCTTATGGTTAATCTGGCTAGAGGTTTATCTTTATTCATCTTATCAAATAACTGACTTCAGTTTTATTGATTTTTTTTCTATTTTTTGTATATAAGTTCATGGACTTCTGCTCTAATTTTTTAAAAGTTTCTTTTCGTTTCCTTTATTTAGGCTTAAATTACTCTTCTTTCTCTAGATTCCTAATCTAGAAATGTTGATTGATGAATTTAGGACTTTTTTCTTTTCTAATGTATAAATTTACAGCTCTAAATTTCCTTCTAAGCTCTTTTCATTACATCTCGCAATTTTTATGTTATATTTTCATTTTCATTGAGTTCAAAATATTTTAAAATTTTTCTTGATACTTTTTTTTGATAATGGGTTAAGGAATACGATGTTGTATTTCAAATATTTAGGGATTTTATAGCTATCTTTCTGTTATTGATTTCTATTTTAATTCCACTGTAGGTGTGAGAAGATACTTTGTGTAATTTTTATAGTTTTAAATTTATTAGGGTGTTTTATTATCCATATGTGGTTGACTTTGGCCTTCCTGAAGTACCTCCTCTTCAGAGAGATTCTGTGTCTTGCAGTTTTTTCAGCTATAATTCACTGCTATTGTACTGGAGCCCTGTTAGTGTGGTGATAGGTGTGGGGAAAAGGGAGATTTCTACAATCTTACGATTAAGTATCAGTCTTTGAGTGAACTTGTATCTCTGGGCTGTGACTTTCCACAGTGTTTTCCTAGTGGTGTAATTTCTACCTCCCACCTCCAACTCCCCTCCTTTTCTGAAGCATTTGCAACCTATTTCTTTGAAGCCTTGATCCTTTTTGAGTATTTTTTTTTCTATTCTTCTTCCAACTGAGCTAAAGCTCACAAATTATTGTTTCCTGGAGAGTAGGCATTGTTATGGAGAAGAGACTGAGCATATTTCACAATTAGATTCCACAGTTATTTCCATTTCCCTCCCCCTGCTACAGCCAGGAGGGGATCTTCCCCAGATCTTCAACATGAGAATCTAGTGAAGTTCAAGGAAGTAAATCCCATGGTGGAGTGGAGAACCCCTAAGATTGTAGCCCCAGGAGTTTCTCGTTCTTATAATAGCCCACACTCAGCCTCCAGCAATTCATTAAAATTACTATTGAAGTGTCCCTACCGGTTAATTTATGGCTCCAGTTTTCTGCTCCAAGTAAACATATCTCAGATGTGACTCTTGCTCTGTCTCTTTCTCTCTGGATTTCAGTGTGTCGGTTTATCCGGAGACATCATTGCTCTGATGGGTCCAAGAAGTTGCTGATTTTCTGTGTGCCCAGATTTTCCTTGTCATAAGGACTGGAGTGATGACTTTGAAGGTCTTTATATATCGGAGTTGAAACTGGAGCAAATCCCTCCAGACCATTGTATCCAACTTTTACTGATATTTTCAAGATTTCTGATTTAGGCTTTAAGCTTTACAGTGCTGTGATAGAATAATTTTATTTCCTTAGTGAAATATGTGTCACCAGATGTTTCACAATATTCTGTGTGTGTGTGTCTGTATATATATACACACACATGTATACACACACATGCACACATACGTATATATATATATATATATATGGGGTTGTTTACTATATCTTATTTTAAGTGTTTCTTAGGAGGATTTAATAGTTGTCTCTAATGAAGTAGAGACAAAGATTTATACCCATTATAAGTGAGTTACAGATGCATATTTCTTCTTTGAATTGCTTTGTAAGAAGGCTGTGTTCTACTTCAGTGTTTCTCAAAATGTATTATTAAGACCACTTGTAACAAAATAACCTCGAGGTTTGTTCAGAATGAAGATTCTTAGGCCCAAATCCTGCCTATTAAAATAGAACATCAGGGAGTGGGGCCTGGGAATATAAATGTTATAAGATATCCAGGTGATTCGTATTTACATTAAAGTTTGAGAACTACTGTTTAAAGTATTCATTAGCAATTTCTGCTATTATCTATGGTAAGTCAAGAGATAGTTAAGCCTACTTTTCTCCAGGAAAAAATTGCTCACTCAAGTATCATTCTGCATAACTAAATGATAAATGTAATCCAAATTATTATGGGCTGCATGAATCACAAACACAGCACTTATTTTTTTTAACTCCTTTAATGTTTTAAAGATTCAGCCTATGGAGTTGTTTATTTCTTCAACGAGGGCAGAGCTGTGAAAACTCTCTTCACAGTTCTTCTAAATTATGCAATCACACTATCAACCATGTAGAATAAATCAGTACTGCAATATTGTTTCAGTACACTGCTTTTGGAAGAAATTCACTATGAAGCTAGGCCATATTGTCAATCTTGAAACAAAACTGAATCTAGATTGAAATGAAACAGAGCATCTCAAAAGCAAATATAGAAGATATCCCACGGTTTTCAGAGAGAAAGATAAAAGAGCTTGTAAGGGACCATGTAGTACCACTTTTAATATTCAAGTTTACTTTCTTTATATCTCAATGAAAGATTACCACATCATGTTCTCTTTATTCTATTGAAATCTATTTTTTAAAATAAATACTAGGCATTTTGTATTTTTCATTCCATTTTTGGGAAATGGGTTATAAGTAAAAATTGGGTCAAAATGTCCTCCTAGTCCTGCTTCATCTTTCATTTTTCTATCCCAACCTACTTTTTCCTGTGATCAATCAAGGACTGTGACGGGAATAGTGCAAGGGTCAGTCAAGGTCAATATGGAGGTTCTTCAAAAGGATTCTGTATAGATAGAACTTTGCTGAAAAATAACATGAATTTATGTAGTACACTTATTTTATGGAACCTAGGTTACATGAAAAGACTTCTGTTTAGAATGAAAAAGTTCTATTAAACTAGGTATGTTCTTTTGTTTGTAATTCATCCATAACTGGTCTTTGGATAAAAAGTGGGCAAAATTCCCACTTTTATTGGCGGGAATTTCACTAACAGGAGAACTTTTTACAATAAAAGACTTTAAAAGGCACTAAAAAGCCTAATACGTTGGCAAATATGAGGTGTCTGTGATAATAAGCACTGCTGTTTTCAATATGCTACTAAATTTTGGGTGTATGTAAAACTGTTCTGGTGCAGTAATGCAAAATGCTATCTGACCATGGGATAAAACATTTTTCAAAAAGTATAAATAATGGGCAGGGATAGATGGTATACATGTTGGATTTTACATTTATCAAGTGTTCACTATGCATCAGGCTCAGTGCTAGTGCTTTATATCAACATTAAATAGCTACAGCATTCTAGTGAAGTATTATCATGAAAATTTGCACATAGAGAATATAAGGGTTACAAAGTCTGTACCTGGAAGAGCAAGAATTGGAATCAATCTGACTCTAAAGCACACCCCCTTTTCATATGCTATTTCTTAAGGAACATGAATCCTGCACTCAGTTTGACCTGCATGGTCTCTAGACTTTTGGGTCTCCATGGATCCAGATGACTTTGAGAATAACCCCCTCAACTGACTTGTTATTTCGCTTTCCACTCTCTTTTCCCTCCTTTTCAGTAACGAGCAATTTTGTTAAACACAAAACTCTTTCAATTCTAAAATGATATTAAATACATTAAAATTCCCATTGATTTGCAAGTCATTTTGGCTAGAATAACATGAAATTGATAATTAATAGAAGTAGGGAGTCCTGAAATATAGTTGTTTTGTAACAATGTTAAAAGATTCTTTATCCTCTCCAACACACCTTATTAAACATTCCTTCAGAGCAAACTTGTGTGGGCCTAACTGATATAATTTGCATTATACATGCTCAGGGGTAAAGAAATCTCATTAAATTTGTTCTTACATTATTATCAATGTTATAAATGTAATCAGATAATTTAATATCATGCCATAATCCAACATTGTAAAATTTAATAGAAAAAATATGTCCTTCCTTCCTTCCTTCCTTCCTTCCTTCCTTCCTTCCTTTGTTTCCTTCTTTCTCTCTCTCTCTCTTCAAAGATTTATTGAACATGCACTGTGTGCCATACCCTGTTCTAAGCCAGGACATACGTCAGTAAACAAAAAAGTCCCAGTCTTCAAGGAGCTTTCATTCTAGCTTCTAACACAGAAGTGAATATCTGTTTAGATTTTTCCTTGTAAATTTTGCATATTCTTTTTCAGAAGATCAACAAGCCAAAATAAGATCTATGGGTACTCTTAAAAATAATGCTGCTTATTTTGAGATAAATTGAATGTTACTGTCATGAGAGAAGGAATGAGGTCTACTCAACTACTCTTATATCCTCAGAACATAGCATACATAGTTCCTGGTATTTAGTCGACTCTCCATATATATGTTTTGAATTAGTAATTTTATGAATTTTAAGTTTTATTATCTCTAATTCATCTGGATATTTTCATTATAAAATGTGATATAGGTATACATTTTATATTTTTTTCCAGATAACCAGTTGTGCTAATACTATTTATTATTTAAGCTACTTATCATATCTTCACCAATGAAACATTCCATCATTATTAGTTTTGATATTAAATTATCTTATATTTTCTTCTAAATTTGTTATTCCACCTTACTGATTTGTTTATTCTTGCACAGACTCACACTGTTAAACTCTTGTCCTTTCCTTCTCACTTTTTACAACTCTTATTTTCTTGTTTTATTGCATTGTCTGAAATTTGTAAGTAAAATGGTGAAAAACTGGAATAATAGCATGAATTTTTGTTTTATTCATGAATTTAAGAATAAATTTGTGTTTGTCTGGACTGCACTTTCCAATATAGTACCCACTAGCTACATGTGATATTTACATTCATAGTTATTTAAAATAAAATTAAAAATTCTGTTCTTTAGTAACATTTCAATGGATCAATAGCATATTTGACTAGTGCCACCATATTGAACAGCGTGGAGAACATCGTTACCATTACTCTAAGTTCTATTGGACAGTACTACTATAGAATTTCACCATTAAACTTGAGGTCTACTGTTGGTCCAAATGTACAATTTTTACTCAAGTTATGGGACGTATATTTCAGAAAACACTAGTTTATAAGTGCTTCCTGAAAAAAGGGAATATATGTTAAATTTTATCAAATAATTTGAATTAA
>NW_012150841.1:2141911-2151873 GCF_000956105.1 Propithecus coquereli
GTATAATATTTTGTGTGTATATCAAACCATTTTTAGCTTTAAAATAATTTGGGGAAGATTTAATATTTGTCACCCTCTGGAACATATTATATACCTAAATAATTATCTATTCTAAAAATTTGGTTTGATACATATTTAGGTGTTTCCAAATAATATAAACATATTTCAAAACTTTTTGAGTGAATTTTTATAATTTATACTTTCCTGGACATCTGTCATACTTATTGAATTGCTTCCAAATGTGCTTTTTTTTTTTAAAAGAGTTGACCCTTGCAGCACCCTGAGGTATCTTCTAAAGATAGTGAGAAAGGGCATATATCTTGTTCCCTGGCACACTGAATGAGAAGAGCAGGCTGAGAGCATATAGGGAACTCATGATCCAAATATTTCTAATACCTTACAAAATCTATCATTTGAGGGAGATTTTTCAACCTTCTACATTTATCTTTTAACCTGAATGTGTCTCTTCAAATTTCTAAAACACTTTCAATCTTTAGTCTAGGGAGGCAGTTTGACTTGAAAAGGAGTAAGTTTTTAATAGCTATTTTATATTTTCTGCTTAAAAATGGAATACATCTTCCTGGGCTGAAGCTGTTTGCCTATCTCCCTGGGGTGACATGTTAAGTAGTCTTGCATTAGGTGAAGAAAGGGACTCTAAGATCCATTGTAATTATATTTACTCGGTTGGTAATACAAGACATACCCACTGACAGAGCAGCACAGGAATAGTGTGGGAGTAAGAGGCATTTCTTCATGGGGAATTTGGCACAAAGTAGTTTTCTTATTACTTTATGTTCAGTGGACAGATGTATAAAATTGGGGAATTTTGGACCACTGAGGACACATAAATACTAAGCATCTGAAGGCTGAAAGAAAGGAAGTTGTAGTATAGAGATGGATGTTGCAAAGAAGGTTGGGGCATAAAAGAAGCATATTTTCTGTATACGTCCAGTTGTATGGTAGTAGCTAAAAATGTCACTTTTAGTCATTAATGTCTAAATTAAACCTCAAAATATTGCAAAATTTCAACTTTCTTCAATTTAGTCAAAATGCTAAATGCTAACATGTTATATCTGCATTGATTCCTATAGTGTAAAAAAAACCTTACATATGATTCTGTCTTTTACATTTTTCTCTGCCCTTCCCTCATGGTAAAAACAAAGAGGGAGAAAAAAGACAGGCAGTATCTATGAATGGAACGTCTACCTTTATTATCAGTATAGATAATTCATATGTGACACTAATAAAATTGAGAGCCCATGAATTCCAGCTTTTATGAAAAATCACATTAAAATAAATAACAACATTCCATCAGAAAAAAAATCTTTGCTTCAGCTTTCAAAAGATATTCAAAAGGTGATAAATTCTGAAGGCAATTCATTACATCTTCTTTAGATACCCTGCTTCTCTCTAGCTCTCACCTATGCCATATTGTAACTTCCGAAAAATATTTTTCTCTCCCCTCTCCCTCTGCTACCCCAATGTATGGCTTCACCTTCCCACTGTGGCTTTTCTCTCTCTTTCCCTTTCTTCTTCTCTCTCTCTCTGTTTCTCTTTCCCATGCTGTCCTCTTACATCCATACTATTCTATATCACCTCTCCCTTCTATACACATCCCATAA
Source organism: Propithecus coquereli (assembly GCF_000956105.1). Classification (NCBI taxonomy): domain Eukaryota; kingdom Metazoa; phylum Chordata; class Mammalia; order Primates; family Indriidae; genus Propithecus; species Propithecus coquereli. Next base: position 2,143,534 of record NW_012150841.1, read on the forward strand.
AAGGCTTTTCATTCCTTAAATATAATTTTCCATCTTGCTTCTCTTTGATAATTTTACTTCCCCCCCCCTTGGGACATAGTTAGGTCATGATTGGATAATTTTAGAAGCTATGTATATAGCCTTAGCAGACTATGTGACACAAAGTACTGAGAAAATCTTTGGCTATAGTACAGATATTCTTGGATCTGGGTCCTGAATTTGCCTATCATTGTATATTAAACAGTATTTTCCCTCTTTGTGCCTTAGTTTCCTTATTTGTAAAATAAACATATGTATATCTCAGAGCTGTAATAAAGGATAAATAAGATAATGCTTGTGAAAATACAAAGCATCTAGTTCAATAATGTTTTTTCTTATTTCTTTAATATATCCCTCTATAGTTCTAATGGAGCTTTAATGCTTATAGAGAATATCATGGCAGAAAATCTCATAAACATTAACTGTGTTTAATTCAGTTCATTCAGTATTCTTTTATAGTCACATCTGATGAGACTAGATATTGGAGTTTTAAAATGGTTGTTTAAATGGAAGGCTTAAAAAAAAAAGCTGGGTAGAGTTTTTTTCAAATACGTATGCAGTGGCCCCCAACCTTTTTGGCCCCAGGCACCAGTTTCCTGGTTTCATGGAAGATAATTTTTCATGGTGGACCGGCATGGGGGCGGGGCGGGGGAGGAGGGGAACTCAGGCTGTGATGCTGGCGTTGGGGATGGAACAGCTCTAAATAGCCGCCACTCACCTACTCCCGCTACTCTGGGTTGTGCGCATCTGACGTGGGGGACAAGGGGCAGAACCGTGCAGCCTGTCCTGGTACAGGTCCATGGCCAGGTGTTGTGGACTACAGTTTTATGGTAAGACTGTAAGGAGAAAGGGAAGGTATTTTTGACATTCTTTTCTACTTTACCAATTCCTGACTATGAAAAAGAAGAAATCTCACCAGACTGGAGCCTTTATTGAATTAAATTATTCTATTTCTGAATGCTATTAGGGAATTCTATGCTGACTTTACACTTGACTCAATAGTCATATTAATGAGAATACCTCCAAAGAGTGTAATATTAGTCTATGAAGTGGTAAATATATTAAATTAAATTTATGGAGTATTATTGACTAAGGTTTCACGAGGATTTCTTATAGCTTGGTGAGAAAATATTTCCTTGAAAATGTTTAAAGTAAATTATTCATGTTAATAGAATAAAGTATACATTTTTATATTGTTACATAGAATTAATTAAAAATCATTAAAAGGGGAAGTACTGTCAGATTTGGTTTTTTCAAGAGCCTTTCTAAAAGGAGCATAGTGTATTGGTTAACTGTGCTGATGCAGAAGTCAAAGTGATGACTTACAATCCAGTTCTACCCTTTACTGGGGTAAATCATTAATTTCCTTGTGCCTTAGGTCCCTCATCTATGAAAGCTGGTTGATAGATGAACAAATATTGGAGATACTATCCAGCAGTTTATATAGCACATGGTAAGTGTTAAATAAAACAACTTCAGGAGCCAGTATTAGTGGAGAAACAGTGTGCAGTGAGGTGGAAGAACAAAGATCTGGACCCATATGGTTAAAGCTTAAGATCCTATCCGGTCAAGAGCTTCCATGTGCCTGTACAAGGCTTGCTTCACTTCAATGGGCATTAATTTTCTCATTTGAAATTAGCTCTAATTTTTAAAATTCCATGAGCTACTATATTTTTAACACAGTGGGAAATAAGATGATTAAATCAAAATCTGATGTGTATTCAACATCTGTCTTAGAATCCACATTTGAAGAATGAAAATAAATTTGGAAATTTATGAGGCTATAATAATTAGGATTATATTCAGGTTAACATATTAACAAATGCATTATCTTCTGATGGAAGCTGAAACCTATTGAAAATTAAAAATAAATAAATAATTCTTATATACTTCATATGCTATTAATTATCAAAAAAGAAAAAAATTAAGAATTATGTAAAAATTTAATATGGGACATGAAAGGATATTTTTCTCATCATAGTTATCTTTAGAAATAAACAACTTTGCAACCAAGTATGAAAACTAACTAGATTTTTGTTTTGTCATTAAATGGAACGTTTTTTACTCTGGTTTAAATTATGTTGGGAGATGAGATCAATAAACTGATTATGGTAAACTGGCTACATTTTCCAGGAAGGCTACTTAGGAATAATGTAAAGAAAAACACATTTAGCATAGATTTTTTTAAAGGCCAACTTTGTACTTGTGTATATGTTTACATATTCTGTTTCCATTGTGCTACCAAATTAACAATTATATGAGCCAGAAGAAAGCATCTAATTAAAGAACAAAATGTAATCTGTGCTGTTATACTTCCCTTGGTCCTATTATAGAATTATCCGTGAAGATGATGAAATACTGCTCTCTACTAAATGACTTAGGCATCTATGGCTATTTATCATTAGAGGGAATTGTAGCCCAGCATAGAGCCTTGAGTCATAGAATAATGCTACATTAGCAATAGATCTTTAAAGGGGTTTAATATAATCCTGAAAAGATAATCTTCCTTAGCTTCACCATCCTTCCTCCCCAGATATTCCATCCCTTCTGGTGTTTTCCATTTTAATAAATGAAACCATCTATCTAGAAGCACACAATGGAAATCTGAGAATCATTTGTGACTCTGCCCTTTCTTGCACTCATCCTATGTCCAAGTTATCAATAAATCTTTTTATATTTCTATAACATATATAACATCTGTTAAATATTTCCTGAATCTTCCCACTTCTCTTAATCTCCAACACTACCACCTAATCCAAGATACCACTGTTTGTCTTCTGTCCTGCTTAAGTTGTCAGCTATACCTACTCTTTCCTCATTCACACTTATCCCCTCTTCAATCCATTTCCCATCCTTCAATCACTTTCTTTTTTCTTAGGCTAAGGCGCAATGACCTTAATGTGACTGATCCCCTCAACAGGAATATTCTCTCTCCATCATGCCTACTTCAGACAAATAGACACATTCTCAGCAAAGCCTTCCCATTCAGTTATTTTCCTTGATAGTATTTATCTCATAATGCATTCGTATATGCATTTATGTAATTATGTGATTAATATATGTCCCTCCGTTCCTCTGTAAATTCCCTGATTGCAGCAATTGTGCCTGATTTTGCCTACCACTCTTTGCCTAGCACAAAACACAGTGCTTGGAGCACAGTTGGTACCGAATGTTTTTGGAATGAATGAGTGAATGAATGAAGGAATGATAGCTAATATTATAAATAACTTTCTGATTCATGGTTCAGCCTTTGGCTGAGATAGAAATCTTATATTGACTGATTTGGGTGGAAAATTAGAATAAACAGGTGAATACATAATTAAATAATCTAGATAAAATATTTCATGTCATCAGATTACCTTTGTTGTGGTGGTGCCATGTGGCAATATAAGTAAGTGTTCAGGGTCCTTTTAGTTATTTAAATCTATTTTTATTATAGTAGTGTAAACAATGTTTCCTCAAAACTCATGAGCTTAACTCAAAACTTCCATTAGGCTGCAATAATGTCACTTTAGTGTATATTGCAAAGTGCTGAATAAATATATATAATTTTACTTAGACCTGGAATAACTACTGTTTTTGTTTCCTCTTGTGTTCAAATTTCATTCTTTTTCATATTTTTTTCTTAACTGAAAGCTAACATTAAGGGAGCCAAATAATAAATTTTCACTAGATACTTCACATATGTTCTTCACACAATATTACTCAAAAACAAACTTTCAAGCAGGCGTCTATTCTTTGGAGGCAGAACCCTAACAGATTGTTCAGTCACACCAAAAGTTTTATTTTCTCTCATTCTTTTTTTCTTTGAATTCGTCCTCATCTTTGTCTTTCCCTCTTTCTTCTCTGGTTTTTCTTCCCCAACTCCTCCCAAGTTGTCAGAATATCTCCTCCCTCAATCTCTAAACTTCGGCATGTCTCCTTTCTATGCCACAATCTGCTCAGTACACAAACACACACCTCTCTGACCTGAAAACACTTACAAGTATTTTCATTTATTTTTCTCCATCACAGTGGCCATTTGAGCTCTTTGCCAGGGATTTTTTTTTCCTCACAGTTTCAACCTTTGTATTTCTTATCACACTTAACACATCATAGTGGCACTCTTGCTCTGCCACTTACTAGCTGTGTGACTTGGCTCTGGGCCTCAGTTTTACCTACTGAAAAACAGAGATCACAATAGTATTTAGGGAAAGAGGCTCTGAACTTAGACAATTTGAAGGGCTCTTTGCAGAAAACAACATAAAATTTAGAGTAAAGATAAGCACAAAGTGGATGTTTGTCAAGAATAAGGAAAGAAATTAAAATAAGGTACAACTTATTAAAAGCTAGTTGAGACCACAAACTTGAGAAAATAATAATCAGTATTCATTAACTTATACTACCTTTATAATGCTTTTTTTCCTACAAATTTTGGCTGCAGACCAAAGATTGGGTCTTCCTATGACAGCGATGTTGAAAATCACTTTCTATAGATAGAATAAAAAGAAAAAAAAAGAAAAAAACCTTAGTTCATCCTCTATAGTGGTAGATTGAATTTTTTATTGATGGTTCAGAAATAATTGCTTTATATTCACAAGCCATTATAGGCAATATCACATAGATTTTTAAGATCAATGTCTAATTTTGGAAAACTTCTGTCAAGTTATTTTGTGGGTGAATCATAAGATTGGAAGAATTTTTCACACATTAGCTTCTGGCTCTGTAACTTTCAAATCATGTTTCTTTTCCACTCTTGACTCACTTTCAGGGCTGGAGGCTGTGGAAGCCATTTATATATCGATGTCGTCTTCGGCCCTTCATACAGGGAATTATAGACTGGTCACAAAGCATCTCAGACCACCTTCGATTAACTCATAGATAGTATATTACAAATAAAACCAGTTTATCAAATTCTGTAGTAAATAACTATTACTATTATATTAAGAGAACAACAAATACAATAAAAATAACCTAACATGAAAATTACTGTCAATTTTGTCTCATTTAAAGAGTTACTGAAGAAAATATGTATGTGCCTAGAATGTTGTCATAATAACAATAATAAATGACATTTATTGAGAGTTTGTTGTGTGAGAGGCATTCTTCTAAGCACTTTATATAGATAATTTAATCCTTTCTAGAACCCTATGTGATATGTGATTTAGCATCTCTGTTTTGCAAATGAAGAAACTGAGGCACAGGTGATCTCCTTTCTATCATATTTAATCTGTACAGTGCATATATTTGCATCATTAAACTGCAAATTGGAAGGATTTTATTTTGAGACAGGGTCTCACTGTGTTGCCCAGGCTAGAGTCCAGTGGCATTATCATAACTCCTGGCCTCAAGTGCCTCCCCAGTAGCTGGGACTACAGGCACACACTAGCATGCCTGGCTAATTTTTCTGAGGTGAGGTGTCTCTATGTTGCTCAGGCTGGTCTTGAACTCCTGGCTTTAAGCTATTCTCCCCTCTGGGCTTCCCAAAGTGCTGGGATTATAAGCATGAGCCACTGTGTCCAGCCTGTGAAGATTTTTTTATGACATTTTGTGTTGAAGTAAAATGGTAAACTCTATCTGAGATAACTTAAAAATGCTTTCCCAGAGACAAATATATTTTTTCACATTTTAAAACTTCTCCAAATTTCTAGTGAAATACTTAGTCAAATATGAGAGCTTATGTCATGAAAATTACTGCTTAAAAATAACATTTATATTATCTATCAGATTATTTAAGAATTGGAGTTGCAGGTTAGGGTAATATAATTTGCAGAGACCTCCCAATCAACTTCTTAGTCTTTTAAAAAATTTTTCTCTTTGATGTAGGCCAAATATTTCTTCTTTGTACTCTTACCTTCCACTTATCTAATGGAGGTTCATCATGAGTCCTTTAAACCATACTGTATCTTATATAAACAAAACTCTGGAGAGTCATTTTCACCCAGTCATAGAATCATTTATGTTTTCTTTCTGCAAAAACAATCTAAACTTCTTTAGGTCAGGGATCCATTCTACCTCTTACTATCAGCACCAAGCTGAGAGCTTGGTATATAATGGAGATTCAAAAATTGGATGTAAAATACATAAACTATCTAAAGAGTCCATATCTGGTTATTTTTATGTCACACTCAGTGACCATTTAGATGTGCAGGATATGAAGGAGGAAAGGCTGCCAGGTGTGGTAGTCCATCCTTGTAGTCCCAGCTACTTGGGAGGCTGAGGCAGGAGAATTGCTTGAGCCCAGGAGTTGGAGGCTGCAGTGAGCTGCGATCATGCCTCTGCACTCCAGCCTGAGCAACAGCAAGACCCTCTTCAAACAAACAAACAAACAAACAAACAAAAATCTTTAGTCCTTTAAGACACTTTTTTGCAAGTAAACAGAAATTACTAGAAACACTTTCTACTTCTTATTTTTTATGTAATTGAGGACTGGAAATGCTAGAAACTTTCCCAGGATCATAGGACTTTTAAGTGGTAAACCTAGAACTTGAATCAAGGCCACCTGTCTTTAAAAGGCCATATTCACTCAGTCAGTATGTATTTCAGACCATGCATACAGCAGTAAACAAGGTAAAGAAGATAGACATGGTTCACATCCCATTGGTACATGTGGCTAGGTCCATTGCACCATGCTCTAGGTACCAGTCTAAGTCCAGACAGAAAATTGGAAACTGGAGTGCAAAATATACTATAGAGAAATGGCTGAATGGGTGGTAGAGGTCTGAAAAAGAAGTAAGAGTGTTGAAAGTAGCTGGAGACAGAAACCTCTTTCTGGGGCAACTTATGATTGTTCATGGAACAAAAAGCAAATAAAAAGGAGCAAGTCCCATACCCTTCATTCAGCTTTGCAGTCTCCCTCTAGCACCTCCTACTGACAGAATCTGAAAGGAAAGCAGGTAGCAAAGGGAAAATGTGGTTTGTAGAGTTCCAGCCCCAAGCATCACAGAGCAAAGGTATAGAAAGGTGAGCTTGGAGCTGAGAGACAATAGGTAAATAAATGACAGGAGTACCCTATCACCCTATATCAGAGAGAATATAGTCAGAAATTTATGAAGATGTAGAGCCAAGAACAGTGGTAGAAACTACCTGGTCCAATCTGCTTATTTTTCCACAGAGAAAGCTGAGGCCCAGAGGGTGTAAGTGCTTGTAAAAGGTTGTAAGTATCAGAGCCAAGATAGGAATATGAATTTTCTTGCTACACATTTCACTGAAATTTCTGCTATTCAATCTTGTCTCTAAGGACAATGAACAAACTAATGGACAATGTTCTCAAAAGATAAAAAATAGGATTTTCAAAGGATACATAAGATGAAAAATTTATATAATGGGAGATTCTTATAGCCTCCCTAGATCAAAATAAAAGAAACAAGTGCCTGATGGCTTTACTTTGCATGAAGGCAAACTTTGAGAACTTAGGGAATAGATAATAACATGTCCCTTAGTTTGTTTCTTTCAAATTCCATTCTTTTTATCTGGAGCTGAGTAACACTCAGTTTAAGATTATGCTCCTGTCAGGGCTGATTAGTGATTCTAGTCTAATAGTAAATTTTTTGGCTATCCATTTAATAATTTAGTATTACCCATTGATTCCCAGATGCAAGATTATAGAGAGAGAGACTGTATAGTGAAAAGAACGTTGAAGCAACACCATGGCCTGATTCCTCATTCCTTGGTCTCACAGGGCTCTGTGCTAATTGCATTGCCATGGACACATTGCTGTGAGTTAGGGCAAAGAGAACTGTTTGATGAACAGCTACGGCAATATTTCCTCTGTGCTACAGAGTCAGGCCAAATCAAAGGTGCTTATGAATTACAATCTGTTTGAGTGGCCTAAATTTGTACAATCTTGAAGGCCTGTGAAAAGGTAAGTTTTACAAAGATATATGTCTTTCATTGGTTGTTTTAACAGACAAGCTATTGAATAAAGACACCTACAGTTCAAACCCTTTTTATCCATTTTATGTAATTTGAAAAAATTCCACAGTATATTAAAATACTACAATATGCTTTTGTCTTTGGCCAGGGCTTTTCTGACTGGATTTACTGACTAACACTGCACATGCTTTTGTTTGGGGATTTTTCTCAGTGATGCTCTGATGTCAAAATCTTTTGTTTAATTTACTCAATAAGAGCTGGCTTTTCTTTTCAATTGTTTAAAATGAGAATGGCATTTAATTGTAGCACTTTACTGTCTTGTCATAAAGCTGAACTTCGGCAGTTGAGAGAATGTTTTATCTTCAAACAGCAAAAGATTCCGGAAATTTAAGAGGTGTACCAGCTCATTTTATTTGGAAAAATGTAGTTCTAGAAACATTAACTTGTTTTTTCTGAGATGTGTTGTTC
>NW_012150841.1:2152513-2166265 GCF_000956105.1 Propithecus coquereli
TCAGTTTAATGCAAGAATAACCTAAGATTACAAAATCTACTTAAAAACTGTCTCCATAGGCAAAACTTATAAAGATGCAACAAGGGTTTTTCTTGTGAATGCAAAACAAAATATGGAAAAATGAATTTGATGTCAAGGCTGACAAATGCAGCTAGTGCTCATAATCCCTTAGTTTAAAAGTTTGGTTTTCCCAGAAGTAGCTTCATTTTTGTCATTGATTTTATAAGTGATATACTGTAAATTTGAAAGTATGAAATATGTATATAGTGACAAACTTCTTTTAACTATTAAAAGAGAGAAGGTGAACAAAAGAGCTCCAATTTCTTAAACATGTGTTTTTTAATGCAGCCTAAGATTATGAAGATACACTGAAGCAGGGTCACCATAGATCATTCCATTGAAATCTGATCATGGTTATTCATTCATTAAATACTTTTACAAATGGCTTAATTATCTAAGCATGGTTTTTGAAATACAGTTATGCAACTTATTAGCTCTATAATTTTAGAAATTTTAGTTAGCCTTTCTAATAATCTGTTTTCTTATCGTAAAATGGGAATAATGATAGCTACTATTTAGGACTGCCATGGGAAATCCAGATAATATATTTAAGTATATGTAGTTCTTCTGATTGCTATCATGTTCTACCTATGTGGAATGCAAGAAGTTCATCAAACATATTCTTTCAAGGAACATGAGAGAAGGAGGGCCAGTGTGGAGACTGAATTGTAACTGAATTATTACAATCCCATACCATTATTACCTTTTATTAAATTAAAGGTGATTTGATTATGAGTGCCTTTTTGCAAAAATATTTTGTTTGATAGACTGAAGGATAACTTTTACTTTGGGGGTGATGCTGCCAAAATAGGTTGTATAAACAATTATTTATTCTTTCTAAAAGCTAAATCTAAATTTATGAATCACTAGAAATTGTCTGGCCTGCTGAGTGATGGCAATATGACTCAACAATATGAACACTGACCACCACCACAACAGTGAAAATTAATGTTTATTGAACATAATATGTGCCATGCACTAAGTGCTTTACATTAATTGTTGCATATGATTGGCATTACACAAGGCATAGAGAATTTTTAAAAAATCACCTCAGGTGTCACAGCTAGTGAGGTGACAAAACCAAGATTTAAATCCAGAAAATCTACTTCCAGATTCTGCCTTTTTGATTATGAATTGAGTTGTGGTGTCCAAGGAATTGTCAGAGGAAGAGCTGGACCATCGATGACTATTCCAGAAACACCCCTCAACGAGATCAAGCCAGATAGGTCAGGGTAACATGTTCAGAGCCCACATTCTTGGGCTTGCTTAGATTCAAAGATTTTCTAAGCTGAACTTTTTTCTGTCTACTTCTTTCTAATTACAAAATTTGTAAAATATATATATGTGTGTGTGTGTGTGTGTGTGTGTATGTGTGTGTGTGTAATGTACATTCAGATTCTAACCAGCATCTCTTGACACTCCAAATATTTAATAAAGGTTGTTGCACGAATCAGCAGGAGCTAAAGCAGGGTCCTGAGGACACTCTACTGTTTCAAATGTGACCTCATTAGTCCTAGATCTTGCTGGAATCTTGACAGAATAGCCAACATGCTGGAGGAATTACTCAGGGAGCTTAGAGTTGTGGCTGTTTTTCTGCCAGTTCAGAAACATTCAAATATGTTAGTATCTGGAACATCTGGCATGGTTGCAAATTGTGCATGCAGCCTGCATATCCGTCCTACTTTGAACGTGTATCATTTAGTCATAAAACATGAGAATAAAAAGCTTATTGTTTATGAAATTACCTTACATAATAAAGAATAAGAAATTGTTTTGTGAACTCAGTTGTTGCTGCTTTTGAAAGATTTGAAGAAAAAGAGGAAGGTAAATCTGTAATCAAAAAAGAATTGCATAGTTAAACCTGCCATAAAGAAAATCCATTTTTAAAGGCTCCTTGGAGATCACAAAACTGCAATATGTTATTAAAGATACACTGTATCTGAAATTTTTCTTAAATGTAGTAGCTACTTTACAATGTCTCTCTGGACTCACAGAAACTATAAGTAAGCTTGTGTGAGATCAATTTTTTTGTTTATGACTATATGCAATCTAAATAAAGAAAATCATTGCTGTACAATGCTTATTACTACTATGATAAACTACTATGATAGGCTCAGTATCATGTTTTCTTTCTCTTCTTTTTTTTAAATAACAGTTGTCTTGGTGAAAAGCTTACAATGAATATTTCAATTGAGACATAAGGAGGCATAAAGGAATGAAGTAATAAGGTAACATAATTTTCTCTTCTGATTTAAGAGACAGATAGATGGTGTAGAGGTCTTAGGGTCCAGAGCAAAGGAGCTCTCTCTGCTTGAATTTAAAGATAGTTGGAGTTGTTAAGAAATTCACTGTTTTCAGTCAAAGCATAAAAGAAAAAACTAGCATTTTGTGTTAGCTTGAGTAGCATTTTTAATAGTAAAGTATGACATACTATTAATATTATAAAAAGACATACAGTACAGAATTGTATACAGTTAAAATAACTGCATCTTCCCCTCGCCACTATGCTATTTCCTCAAGAAAGCAACTTTTATCATTTGCTGTGCCTTCTATGCAGATGTCTCATTTGTGCGTGCACACACACATACATGCGGAATCAAAGTGCACAACCTGTACTGTGATTTTGCATTAATTGTTTTCAAAAAAGCAGCAAAAAAGATAATGCTTAATGGGGGTCTAGTGAAGCAGAAAGAGGCTATTGCTTAATTAGCTACTCCTCAGAAACTCCCCCCTGCCACTCAATATCTCACGCAAGAAAATATCCTTACACTTTACTGTTTGTTTGTTGTAGTGTTTTGTTTTGTTTTTTTCCCTGAATCAAATGTAACTAGATCTCTTAACTCTCTGCTGCTTGTTCGTGTCATGGTGAGCAAAGGCTGGATTAGAAGTCAAGACACTTAAATTCTAGGGCTTTTCTTTGTCATTCTCTTGCCAAGAATGTGTCTCTTCAATTCTCTGTCCCTCAGTTTCTTCATTTGCAAAATAAAACTGTTAACCCAAAAACATTTATTCATACAATTAAAAAAAGCATTTTTAGTAAGATGTATAGACTTATCCTTTGATAAAAAAGTACAAATGTGAGAGCACTACAAAAGAGCACCGATTAGCTAATAGCAACAATACACTTAATATTCATTGAGTTCTTACTTAGTTCTAGAAGCAGTTCTAAGTATAGTTGTCCCTCTGTATCCATAAGGGGTTGGTTACAGGACTCTGTGGATACCAAAATCTATTGATGCTCAAGTCCCTATATGCAATGGTGTAATATTTGTATATAACCTTTGCACAATCTCCTGTATACTTTAATTCATCTCTAGATTACTTATAACATATAATATAATATAAAAGTTATATAGTTATTATAGTGTTTAGGGAATAATGTAGTGTTTAGAGAATAATGACAAGGAAAAAGTCTGTACATGTTCAGTACAAAAGAAACCATTTTTTTCAGAATATTTTTGACATGTAGAACTCACAGATATGGAGGGCTGACTATATTTTGAATACGTAGACTTAGCTAAACCTCTCAACCACTATTAAGTTCCCCTTGATTATTAGTGTCATTTGAGGAAGTATAAAGAAAGAGGAGTAATGTGAGATTCAGAGGGAGTGGAGTCCAGTACTTCCCTCAGCTATGAGATGGTCCCTGGGACCAGTACAAAAAAAATGCATCACTGTATCTACGGAGCTGTGTAGTGTTACAATTACTAGGCACAATAAATGTAACTGAGAGGTCATCTGAGGCCTCCTGGGACCTGAAATTTGTAAGCCTGCCTCAACTCACGAGTTTTACTATCTTGGTAAGACCAGACCCCCTTGCCGCTCTTTCTGTAAACAACCAAATTTAATTCCTGAAAGCTCCCTTGGTCACTGTTCTCACTTTCATGCAGACCATGTGTGCTCTTTGTCACAATACTATTCCTATTTTATGGCAAGAACTTCAATCATATCAAGCATTTCAAGTGTCTGTGGCTTTATTACAACTTTTGAAGACAAGGAAAGGATCACATTTCGGGCTGTGGTTGGCTGCTGTTTTATTAGATGCAAACTCAATTCCTTTTCTCTTCTTGGAGTCCCCTTTCCTCATTTAGTCACCTTCTCCAAGCAGTTCTGACTGATGGCTCTGATGAATGCTCAAAATTCCTGGGGAACAGAGGTGTAATCCTGTTCTGTTTTTTTCTCTGCAATCTTATCAACAAACATTTCCCCACAGACAGGCAGGAGGAAAAAAGGGGATATCTACACATCTTATCTATAGACAGAAAGATGTGTTTCAGTCCCTGTCCACCTTCCAGCTACTCAAACTCTTTACCCCACATCCAACACCCACACATAAAACTAAGTTTTCCTCTTCTGGGCATTCATTATACTGCAAACATTCAGCTCATTTCATACTATGTGTGCTCTTCTATGAGGAAAATGGACACATTACAAGAAACAAAATACAACATATTGGACCCTGTCTCCAAGATAACGGTAGGATCCACCATCTGTCATAGACTTTTCATTTTCCTTTCCTTGCTTGTAATCTCCTTCTTCCATAAAATCATTTGGAGACTGGACAGATTAATTTCAGTTTTGTCAACCATACAAAGAAGAACACAAGTGTCAATCTGGGAAAAATTTGTGTATAAACGTTTTGATCAGAGAAGACCATCTGGTATCAGTGGACTAGGACCATGCAGTATATAGGTGAAGAGAGGCTTCCTATGACCATTATTCTAACTATATCCTGTGTTCACCTCTAATTCTAAAATAAAATAGAGATTTGGGGTGGCTAGTAGAAGGGTCTTGTTTTTATATACTGGCTGGTGGATGGTTTTAAAAATGATCTTATAAAATTAAAGGGCCAGAACTAGTAGAAACCTTAAAAATCATCTAGCTACTACTTCATTTTACAGATAGTTAACTAAAGACAATTCACCTAATTTGCTCATATTCATATTTGAGATTCCCATAGGTAATAATAATTCTGTTTGAAAATCTAAAGTATCCATAAATTTTCAAACTTCCTACTTCCTACATTCCCCAAAATAGCAATGAATAAGAAATTTGAAAAAAACTTTTTTTGAGCGCCTTTCAATTGATAAAATTAGCTAATTAAATTGAGTGCCTAAAACCTTCCAGCAAACATATCAATACCATAAGAAATGATTCACTCAGAAAGTAGAACAAATTATTATGGAAACTTTAAGCATGGATAATATTAATCATGTCAGAAAAAAACAAAGCCTAAGTGCAAGTAATGCTATTATCCCTTTATTTGTATTAAAGATAACTTGGACCTTTAAAGGACTGATTAGGAAAGGTAAAAAGAAAAGGTACACAGTGTGCATGAGATAGGCAAATATTCCATTCTTTTATCAAAATTGTTTTTGTTTTTAAGTATTTATTGACAGCAAACAATGTAACTAGCATTTGTCACACATAATAGCATAAATCTGAAAACCTCTGCAAACTATTATTAGACCTAGTTTACTGATGATAAAATAGGCCTAGAAAGCAAGAGACTTTATTAAGTTTGCAAACCTAATGAGTTAGAGAGCCATGTTTTGAGTCTCAATTTATCTAACTTAATCCATATACTTTTCCCTAAAATGTATTGGTTCCCTTCTAATTTTAAAAGAGAGGATTAGAAAAAAATATGAAAAATTATCAAATTAAAGATAAAAACATGAAATAAGTTTGCGTGAACTGATCTTAGGTTGAGAAATATCAAGTACAAGTACATACAGAGTTAATGTTAAAACCATACCTTTAATTCCATCTTACATGGCAAAGTAATTTCTATCATTTGTAGATTTATTCTTATTTTTACTTTTTATCCAGACATCTACAGAGCTGTTTTATCTCATTGTACTAACTTTAAAATATATATATAGCCTACACATCAGAGATCTTGAATAATTAAACAATAAAATCTGTGCTATGAAAGAGAGGAGACATCATTAAAACTAGAATCATAAAAAGTAGTGATGCACAGGAAACCAGACTTTTGTGCACACAGAAGTATTTTCAAGTTGAACTCTCTTCTTAAAAATATCTAGAGAAGGATAAATTCTGCTCCCCATCCTCTGCCATGGATTGCAACATAAGTAGATTGTAGATTATAGATTTACAGGGAGACAGAGCTAATGAAGTGATTTTGCAAGTACAGGAAAAGTATTCCTAGAGAGGAAAAGAACAGAAAATCATAGTGTCCCATGGAGTATCTGACAAGACTTTTTTTAAGGTCAAATTGGCAGTTGACCCAATACATTTTGAAATTGTATTGAAGGGGGAAAAACCTGTTCTACCTTCTGGGCAATTAAGAATGAAATTGAAAACACGGTTACTCAAAGCTATACAAGTTCACTCTATAAGGGTTCTGTAATTAAAATTAGATTTTGAGCTGCTTCAGATCCAGAGACAATTCTCTTAAACTGATATTAAATGTATTTCTAGAGAAATGGATATAGATATAGAAGAGAAATTGGGTGATAAAAGTCTAGACTATACCTGGCCAACACAGACATTATTTACCTTAGTCATTCATAAGTAATGATTTCACTAAGTTTCATAAAGAAGGGATTGAAAATTATAATAGACTCACATGGTATAGCATAAGCAATTTTGTATTGTAATTGTCATTAAGGTAACCATATTATACACTATAAACTTCAGTCACAATAATCCTATGTTTGTGTGTCAGGAAAACTCTTCTCCCTTTCAGGGAAGATATGTACTCAATTCATTTTAGGTAATGAGGATTTGTTTCATCAATGCAGGGAGAAGTGAGCAAGCAGGGAAAGCCATCTCTACAGCGATATAGTCACTGGCTCCTACTTGTAGTTCCATGACTTGAATGTGTACTGGGTTAAAGAAGAATAGAAAAAAAATTTCATACAATGATTCAGGTTAAATGACAGCTCAAATCACCACATGTTTCGTTTCCCTCAGAATCAAGAATCATCTATTTAAATCTTGCAAATATCTCATTTTGAAAATCGCCACTAAAGGGTACACAACTAAGTCGTTTTAAGTCCATCTAATAGGACTGCAATTACTGTGCAGAGGCTTTGACCAAGAATCCCATGAGCGGTTGTCTTCCCTTATATCCAGCATTAGTGTGTTTGGCTTGAACACTGTCCATTTGTGTTGCCATAAAGGAATACCTGAGGCTAGGTAATTTTTAAAGAAAGGAGGTTTATTTGGCTCACAGTTCTGCAGGCTGTATAAGAACCATGATACCAGCATCTGCATCTGGGGAGGGCCTCAAGCTGCTTCCATTCATGGCAGAAGGGGAAGGGGAGCTGGCATGTGCAGGGATCACATGATGAGAGGGGAGCAAGAGGGGGGAGGTGCCAGGCTCTTGTTAACAACAAGCTCTTGCAGGAATGTGAATGAGAACTCACTACCAGGAGAATGACACCAAGACATTCACGTGGAATCCACCTCCATGATCCAAACACCTTACTAGGCCCCACCTCCAACACTGGGGATCAAATTTCAACATGAGATTCAAAGGGACCAAAGAAACCAAACTATAGCAAACACCACTCCGTGGTGATGGCTTTATGGCCCAGTGCTGATTTTCTTGATGGTTTTCACTGATTGATGGTTGATCCCTTATTTTATGGGCAGCACTAAAGCAGGAGAAAACCAAATCCTAGAACAAGAACCATATCTATTCATAACATTAGAAGCAGGGGACCTGAAGCTTTCCTAAAACAAAGAGCTAACTATCTCATCCCCTAGCACAATGGTAAATCCTACTTTCTGTGTATGCTCCCAAAATGTCAAATATTGGGCATTTTTAGGCTCTGTTATTCTTATTCCATTGTCTATTTTAGCTTTTATTCATGCCTTCTTATTTGTATTTACTTCTAACTGTGCTTAGTTTTAACATAATTCCTTCTCAGCTACATATTTTCTTAGTATATATCTGCTGCTCAGCATTATCTTAAAATTAATAAGACATTTTTCTGAAAATTCACATTTTAGATACTTTAATCAGCTTATAGGATTTTTAGCAGACACTTTAATAAGTGTAGTTCATTAATAGAGGGACAGATGGTTGTGGATTTTGAATTGTTACTTCTCTATCCATTGTTTTAACTGTAGCTCACCACTTTTAATCTTAAAGTCTCACTATTTACAGCACAAAAATTTGCATTAATATCTTCAATAAAAGGGAAATGAAATCAATTTCTTAAGCAAGAGGGTTTATAACAGAAGCCAGAGTTATTAAATCAAGGAAAGATGGCTAGTTTATGTATTATTCAGGACAATAAAATATCCCTTGATATAGGAATGTGAGAATTTTTACACATCATGTCTAAATTATGGTAAGTGGATTGATGAATTAGCCTAATTTGATAGGTCCTAATATACAGAGCCTTTTAAAACATGTTATTATCAGAATTTTACGAGAATATATTTCCCAGAAAAGCAAACAAGCTTGAAAGATAAAGATAATGTCTCCTTTCAGAGTAAAGGCCAGGCACACCTACTGCCCATTATAAAATATTCAGGTTCCCCACACTCAGAATTTTTCTCCTGCAATGCAGCCTCCTGCCTACACAGGTGTCCACTGGTCCTCTTCATGTTACCCTGTAAGAATCAAGGCTCAGACAACCAAAGCAAAAATGATGATACTCTGTCCACTGCTAGTACTCTGAGAAATAAACTTTCATTGCTCTCTGATGCAGGATCCTTGTGTCTTGTACCAGCACTTATGTAACTGTGATCGGATAACTTGTTACCTTGAAATAGGGTAAAATTTCAGGTGCTTCACAATTCTTGATAAAGCCATTATTTTTACTAAAAATTTCCTGGTAAATATTTCCCTCTCCCAATGGTCTGTAAGGTTTCTCAACACATGTTGGATGATATTTATTATTATCAATTGGTTTAAGAGCATGAAAACAATTATATTGTTAACTACTGATAAATTATTTGCAAACATATCTAGTAGAAATATTAAATTTCATAAAATGTTGACTAGTCATTAATATACTTTGAAAGGGGCTTTTACAAGATTAATTTGAATGATCAAACATAGACATTTTAACATTTGTTTTAATGCAATAATTATATCCATTAAATACTTCTTTTCAATAAAGAATTTTTGTTTTGTGGAATTTTTTCAGAACAAATTTCCCAATAACATGTACATAGTTGACTCAGGAAAACAGAATGTTAAAATAACTTTGCAAACAGATTAAAATTAATTCTTTAAACATTACATGGAAATTTCCAAGAACTATTAAAAAACTATCTAAAAAAGACTTAACTACATTATGATAATGAACAAAAATTCTCAGCTAAGGATTATCACAAATGACTGATAATTCACACTTTTAGTGTAGCCTACTGCTTGAAAAAAAATGAAGTTACTCTTCAGTCCCTTGATAATTAGCTCCTGTTGTCAAAGCTTCACTTACAATTTGATTAAAAAAAATTCTAAATGTCAAAAACCATGTGGTCTGATAAATATGGATGACATTTAAAAAGCAAAGTATGTAGTGTCTACAAAAGAAGAGGAAAAGTATCATGTGCTGCCCTTATTAATAAAATATTTTATATCTCATTCATATAATTATTTACTCTTCTATATGAATGACATCTGTTTATAAAGAATAGTATAACCTCTTAATTCCTCTAATAAATAGGTGGGTGACTTAAATACTAACAAGTTTTCAAGTAATACCTTAAACCTAAAAATAGATTATTTAAAAGGAAAATGAATAGATATATACAAAACTCTTTTTATTGTTTGGAGTCAGATGCACAGAGCTCCCTAAATGATGATTTTTTTTCCCCTAAATTGACTTTATTTACTAATTGAATCCTTGAGACTACATTAGTAATATTTATTAATTACTGCACTATGTAATTCAGACTTGTCATTTGTGTAAGCTCCCACTTTATTCCAAATCACCTGCTTACTAACAGTTGGCAGGTATATTGCTCAATAGAATGATAAACAAACAGCAGGCGGGGCTCCTATATAGAACGACATGAGAGAGAAAGCTAGTTGTGAATTTTAAAAATATCACAGAATTTAACAATTTAACTCTCAAAGATATTTGCTGACTCTGCACTGCATTTACATTTTGACCTGTGGTACTTGGTTCCAGTTTCTCTATATATCCATTTCACTACCTCTTGTTAGAAAGATATTTTGTAAAACCACCAGTTATGCAAACTAAATAGAAATAATTCATTAGCCATAGATATAAAACATAATTTTTAAAGACTATGGGTTAACATAGTAAAGGAACAAACAAATTTAATTAAAATAGACAAATAGCTATGAGCCAAAATTTTTTCTATTTCTTTTTTCTTTTTGGTTGGATTTTAAATGTATCTTTTGATTAACACACATTATTTGACAAGAAGCGAATATAAAAGTAGATGCAAATTTGTTGACCTTTTCTTGTAGCAGACCCCTACTCATTAGGTGACCCTGCTCATTGTAGATAAACACCTGTTCCTGATTAATTTTTCTTGCCAACATTATGCTTTATTGATTGTCTTTAAAAAATTACATGAAGCATAACTTAGTCTCTTTAAAAACAATTACAGAGTAGGTCTTTGTCAACAAATTATATGATAATTTTACATACACATAAGAACTAGTATTATTATTTGTTCTTCAATAATGTTTTAACAATCATATTGAGGTACATTTGACATACAATAAACTGTAAATAATGCCTGGCTAAATTTTTAATTTTTTTTTTTTTAATTTTTGTAGAGATATAGTCTCCCCATATTGCCTGGACTAGTCCCAAACTCCTGGGCTGGAGTGATCCTCCCACCTTGTCCTCCCAAAATGTGGGAACTACAGGCATGAGCCACTGCACCTGGTCAGATGGTTAAATTTAAAGCTAACTTGGAGGATGCTTTTGAATGAGATTAACATTTAAATCAGTGGACTTTGAGTAAAGCAGATTGTCTTTCATAATGTGGATGGTTCTTATCCAGTCAGTTGAAGGCCTGACTAGAACAAAAAGACCAGCTTCCCTAACCAAGAGGGAATTCAGCTGACTGCCTTTGGACCCCCTTTTTATTACTGGCTCTCCTGGGTCTCCAGTCTATGGCTGTTTTTCTCACTGAAACTATATCAGCCTCTCTCCTGGGTCTTGAGTTTATTGGCCTAAACTGAAAATTTTGTCCTCTAATTCCTTACAACAAATCTATGTATTTAATATATCCTACTAGTTCTGTTTCCCTGGAGAACTCTGACTAATACAGATTTTGGTACCAAGAAGTGAGGTACTGCTATAATGAATACCTAAAGATCCAGAAGTGGCTTTGGAACTGGTAATGGGTTGAAAAAATTTTGAGGTGCTAAACTGTTTTCTGGTGTTACATGGAAAGTTAAAAATGATGAACTTGGATATTTAGCTGAGGAGATTTCTAAACAGTGTTGAAGATGTGCCTGATTTCTGTTAATACTTACTGCTTATAGTACAACCCAAGAGGAAAGAAATAAATTGAAGGGATTGTTAAATAAAAAGGAATCAGACTTGAAGATTTGGAAAATTCATGGGTGTGATTCATGGATTCAATCATCTATGAGCAGAAACCAGGAATAGAGATGGGATTATACCAGTCGAAACACTGCCAGCTTGGAATAAAGGTTACAGAGACGGGACAAAATGAAGGAAGGCTAGTAGACTTCTTGGATTCTACAGGATGGGGAAACAAACCTATTTATCTGAAAATGTGCATCACCCTTCATAAAGAAGGAAGAATGACTCTGAAGGTATTGCAGAGATCGTCAGTGCTGCCATTCCCATCACAGGACAAAGTGCACGAGCCTGAAGAGGCAGAAGGGGCAAGGCTGTTTCCTTCTTGGTTTCAAAAGTCAAGCTTGATTGTTTCTTGGTTTTAGCAGCCATGATACTGCCATCTAGGGTCTCAGGAGCGGGGCTTGCTACCCAGAGTTACTGTGGTAGGACCACCTTTTAGGGCCTTGGGGTAATGCTTCTATCCCAGTGGGCCCAGAGGGCAGAGGATTAAGCCAAAGAGAATTATTTTGAGTCTTAAGATCAAATGGAATTTGGCTTGCTAGGTTTTGGATTTACATGGGACCTATGACCTCTGTCTTTTTCTCAATTTCTCTCTTTTGAATGAATGCAAATGTCTAACCCATCCCTGTCCCACCACTGTGTTTTGGAAGCATATAATCTGTCTAGTTTCATAGCTACACAGCTGGAGAGGAATTTTGCCTCAGGATAGATCATACCTCCAGTTTCATCCATACCTGACTTATATATTTAGACAATACTTTAGACTTAGAGTTGAAGCTTTTGAGGCTGTTGAGAGGGGTTTTGCATTTCAGAGGACATGAAGTGAGGGGGGCAGAGGGTAGAATATTATGGAATGAATTATGTTCCTCCCAAATTCATATTGAAGTCCCTATTGGGGGCAATATGGCTGTATTTGAAGATAAAGTCTTTAAAAAGGTAATTAAAGTTAAATGACATCCTAAAGGTGGGACTTTAATCCAATGTGACTAATGTCCTCATAAAAAAATAGAGAATGTGAATGTACATGAGCACAGAGGACAGATCATGTGGGAACAGCAAGACAGCAAGCATTTGCAAGCCAAGCAGAGGATTGGTTTCTCCTGGTTTCTGGCAACACCTTTATCTTAGACTTCTAGCCCCCAAAACTGTGAGGAAATAATTTTTTGTTTAAGCCATCCAACCTGTGGCATTTTGCTATGATGGCTCTAAGGTCACTTAGCTAGCAAAACAGAGGCTGTGATTCAACCCAAATTTTATTGACTCAATCGACTCCAGAGCTAATCCTCCATCACTATACCACATATCCTGTTTTTATTTTCAACCTCCTATTCTACATAAGCAAAAACCTAACAAAATGCTATGGGTACCTGTACTTTTTCTATAAAAATTGATTTTTTTAAAAGACATAGGTAGGCAACTTTAATGTTCTCTTTGTATTCACTTTTGTCTGCCTAGAAAAAAGTATGAACCTTTCATTTCCCTACAAGCTCTAAGCTTTAATAATTTTGACTATATATTCTCAGTTATCTTGTTTGACATTGAGCTATACAGATGCTTCTGAACTGACAGTGGGGTTACTTCCTAAAAAACGCAAAATAATTAAAAAATACTGTAAGTCAAAAATGCAATTAATAACCTAAGAAAACTAAAGTCAAACCATTGTACATCTGGTACCATCTGTGACAAATTCAATAGAACGTTCAAAAAGTATAATTTCCCATTAACTATGTATATATGTTTTCTTTAAAGTCTATATTTTTGGAGGCCAAGAACTTTCTTATCCATGAGAAATAACTCTATTCCATTCCATTTCTCTCCAGTATTCAAAATAACATTAAAATTCACAACCTCAATACACACAAATCAGAGGCTTTCGTATACGCCAATAGCAGTCATACCAAGAACAAAATCAAAGACCCAATTCCCTTCACAATAGCAACAAAGAAAATAAAGTATCTAGGAATATATTTAACTACGGAGGTAAAAGACCTCTACAGGGAGAACTATGAAACATTGAGGAAGGAAATAGCAGAGGACGTAAACAGGTGGAAAACCATACCATGCTCGTGGGTCGGCAGAATCAACATTGTTAAGATGTCTATACTACTCAAAGTGATCTAAAGATTCAATGCAATCCCTATTAAAATACCAACATCATTCTTCACAGATA
>NW_012150841.1:2168775-2169819 GCF_000956105.1 Propithecus coquereli
CATTCTTAAGCATGGCATTTATTGCTCTCTGCAATCTCACCAATCTCTGAGGATACTCATGTGACACTGGATCTCTGAGGTCTGAAGGTGGCCCGATTAAATATTTCTCCCCTTTGGAATTATATTATGTATTAGTTTTTGTCCTCTGGGATTTGTTTTTACTCAAAATTTAGTTATTTCATCAAGATAAGCCTTGGTGTTAAATTGTCATAGAACATAGTCATATTTTTGATGTACTGATTCAGGTATTATTTGATTTCAGGAATTAGTTTTTCATTATGTCTTTGAAGGTATTTTCTATGCTTATCTGTGAATTGAATCTTGTCTGTCCTCCATATCAGCTATGTTATCATCTATATTGACCTAGAATGTCTCAACATCAGGTTGACTAAACTTTAAACAGGTTTCTTCCTCCCTCTAGGCCCTACCTCCCCCTCAATCCAGTCATTACAGAATCCAGAAGGCCTGGCCGCAGAGATCCCCCTTCCCCTTTTACTAGAGCATTTACTTTAAAAAATCATCATTGTAAATTTTTCTGTGCTCCTTTGAAATTTAAATCTTTTAAAAATCTTCTTGCCTATTTTACAACCCAGGACTATCTTTCTGAAGGATATCGGAAGTGTCCTTTGGCAATGTAATCATCAAAGGAGATAGCACCCCTATCTTCCAGTCTCTATAAGAAGGTAGGAGCCCAGCTTGCCTTGCCTAAGATGTGTAACTATCTCCTATCATGAAGATATGAGAAAGTTTACTTTTCCTTTGGGTGAGGACAATTAGCACACACAAATGGCCTATGGTCCCCCATACTCCAGCACTTAAACACTCTCCTGCTCCTTTTTCAGCACAGTTGAGTTTGGACTGCATTCTGGTTTTTCTTCTCTGTTGCAATAGCCTTGAATAAAGTCTTCCGTACCTGTTGAAATTTGTCCGGTGAAATTTTTTCATTGACAACATTATTTTCCCTTTTCTTCAGTGTTCTATTTGTACTCCTCAGATGTGTCTGACATGACATTGCGTAAACACTGAAAGTGTATTTTTTTCAAT
>NW_012150841.1:2179274-2181659 GCF_000956105.1 Propithecus coquereli
TAGGGATTAATATAATGTATATTATATTAAGAAGAAATAACACACAATGGTGCACTTTCTCCTTGTTTAGACTAATACTAAAACAGTTACAGCATAAGTAGACCATTAAAATTTAAACATATATAACAATGCTCAAATGCTAAAGTGTACTCAAACACTTGGGAGTAGGCCGTCAAGTGAATAAATACCTTTTGAACACATGTGCTTTACATGAAACCCCACATATGTATGCATCAACCTCATTACATTTAACACATCATAAGGACATCACATCATGTTTACAAGTTAATTTTCTGCCTTTAGATGCAGAACAAAATCCCAAATAAAATTCAAAGTTGATAATGTTGTGGCTGAAATGATAGAAACAGTGGTACATGATTTCTAGACATTTGGTAAATAAAAATCACACTTTCAAACTGCTATATCTTCATGCAATTATAAGAAATTTAACATTTATCTGATTTACCTGTATTAACTACAATTAACCATCTAAGGAAAAGTGAAGAGAAGGTATTTTAGGGAACTTTTAAATTTTTGCACTGATCACCCAATATTCACAGTGAGGACATGCTAACTCTCCAAGTGATGCACTTAATCTTGCAAAAATTACTCTGCTCCTTGCCTATACAAGACCTTTAATTGTCTCAGAATTTTATGCCCCTGATTCCTCTCACTTGCTTTCATTCTCTGCTCATGAATTCCTACCTGCTTGTAGAACTTGATATGCATAGCATGGTTGTGACTTTAACGAACACATTACTCATATGAAAAGGAAATTGCTCTTACCCTTGGGAATGTTTATCAAAAATGCCTTTCATAGGAAAGCTTATTTCCTTTTATTAGAATTTGTGAATATTAAATAGTAAACAGAAGTCACCGAGTTATTTTTAAATGGCATCACTTAAATTTTCTAATCTTTTAAAGGAACTTGGGAATGCAAGACTGATTTCCAGGCCAGAGATTTATTTATTTATTTTCTAATTAGTAGATATTAACAATTGTCATAATACTCAGACTGAGATTCAGTAGCACCTCACCCAAAATGATCACATTTTTAAATGCCTATGTAATGTCGACAAGGCTACAGCCAGTTGGTTATATATATTTTTAAATTAGTCATATTTTATATCAAGTAGATGTAAGTATATTTTTATATAGTAATAACATTTATGCATGAACTATGATTGAATCCCAGTCCTCAAGCATCAACTTCTTTCTAGATTAGCTGAGTGCATTGGGCCTATTGAACCGTTAGCTTTTATTGAAAGATAGATGAATATCATTCCCTACAGAACAGTGAATTAGCTCTTGCCTTGTAGTAGAGCTTTCTCCTGGTTTCTCTTCACAGTGGGATTCTTTTAGCCATGCTTTTTTTAATGCAACCAGAGAGTAGAGTGGCAGTCAGAAAAAGAAAATGAAATCTACTGAAATAAAATCATCAAGTGGGCATGGCTATAGCTTCTCACAGTAGGGTGATCTGACATCATTAATCCATAATGATAAAGGTGACTCTTTGGGGATCTCTGGCAATTTCTCTGAGTATTGAAGTATACATGTTCTAAAATTGAATAGCTGCCATTTATTGAAAAGACCAAAAAAATTTCACCAAAAAGAGTTTAATATCTGATGAATGAGTCTTGTGATAGAATAAAATGTTCCATCATTCTTCAACTTTTTTCTTTTTTAAGGTAGTTCTGCTTAACAATCACTATGTAGCACATTTCATTACTTAAAAAAATTTAAAGCAGAAGTAAAAAAATGTGAAAAAGATACTCTGTGAAAACTTACCATGGAAGTTAACAAATTAGCAAATCTTCTAGAGAAAAGAATTTAAGTGATAACTGGTTGTTTTCTTGCCTGGAAAGACTAAACCTCTAATATCATTTTGTATTTTAAAGTGATGTTTTTCTGAGATTTTTCAGAATTAATACACCAGGATTTTACTTAGGAGTACATTAGGAAAATTAGAAAAGATGCTAAGAATACATAAATGTTTAATAAACTAGATATTAGCAGGACCACAGTATGTTCAGGACATGTGCTTTAAAGAGCCATTAAATAGACTTCCACTATCAGGTAAGATGTAGAAGGATTTGGAAGACCTTTTTCCCATGATAAAAACAAGAAAAATCAAGAAAAAAATGAAAATCATACTTTTCTGTGGGAATAAGAAAAAGCAGCATTCATAAAGAAATCTTGATAAATTAAATTCCAGGAAGAAACCAGCCTTCATATTATAATTGAGTAGAGTACAATGAGAGTTTCTACACAGTTTCTTAGAGAAAATGCATAAATTTAATAAAGAAGAAAGCTCCAGAGTCTTTTATCCAAGTTTCCACCTTAAGAAATGAGAAAAAAAAAAAAAAATCAAACAACCCCATCAAT
>NW_012150841.1:2181839-2184267 GCF_000956105.1 Propithecus coquereli
ATATATATATATATATATATATGTATGTATGTGTGTGTGTGTCATAATGCCACACTGAGCCACCTTGCTTTGTTGTTTTCATGAACACATCAGCTTTGTACCCCCTCAAGTCCTTTGCATTGCCCCTTCTCCCAGCAAAGCCTGTTCAGATTGAGTCAACTAAACTTCTCAGAAGACTTTGCGACCACCCTATCCAAAACGTAACATCTCTCCCCACTCTGTATTTCCTAGCATTCTTTCTGCCTTTTATTTCCCTTAGCACTTAACCAATATCTAATAGTCTGTTTATTTTACGCATTTATCTTATTTACTATCTTCCCCATGAGACACTGACTTCCATGTGGACAAGGCTTTTTGTTTTCTTTGTTCACTGTTGTACCCACAGTGCCTAGAACTGTGTCTGGTTGTTATGGGCTAAATGTTGTGATCCCTCAAATTCATGAATTGAAGCCCTCCTGTTAGGTAGACAGAGAGGGATTCTGGATCTCCTAGGGACGAAAGTGGGTGCCTTGCATTGGTGCTGCTTTAAGCAATTGCCCCACCTGGGAAGAAGAATGAGCGCAAGCCCCAGACCCCCATCTTGGTGCTGCCCCACCTTAACCCTGTCCGGAGCAATTGCTATACTTGGGGGAGGAGGGAACACTCTACCGATTTACTAATAAGAATTTAACACACCAACTACTAAAGAACGCAGAGGACTCTCTAGCCCACGGGCTAAGTGGTCTAGGTACAATAGAGTCTGGAAGGTGACTTAGGACAACCTAAGGCTAATTATCATGTCGTTAGCTTAAATCTACATTGCGGTTCAGCCCCCTCACCAATGGGCTTTCAGAGAGGCTCATGAGAGATCCACATGCATGGTAAGACTCAGGTCATATAACTCCCAACTGTCCATCAAAGTGGCTCCGTGATGACTTATGAACCATGGGGAGGTCCCTATTCGGACACTATAAAACAAGACCTAGACCATAACCAAGATCTCTTTTGCTACAACAAGGGGTCTGGTCATCATCTGTGGTGTATGGATCTTGCTCTTGCTCTATAATCCTATCCTCTCCCAACTCAATAAATTTCACCTCGTGCTTGCCTTACTTTGGTGTGTTTGGTCATTCTTCGGCCAAGAGTGCACCAAGAACTGAGAACACAGAATGAGATTGCCAAACCCAACACTACCTTGTAATGTGATGGCATTCATTAGGAAGTGAGGCTTTTGGGAAGTTATTAGGTTTAGATGAGGTCATGAGAATAGAACCCCCATGGTGCAATTAGTGCCCTCATAAGAAGAGAAAGAGACAGAGTTTTCTCTGCCATGTGAGGACATAGAGAGAAGGGAGCATCTTTGCGCCAGAAAGAGAGCCCTCACCAGAATCTGACCATGCTGGCACCTGATCTCAAACATCCAGCTTCCAGCACTATGAGAAAATGAATATTGGTTGTTTAAGCCACCCGGTCTATGTTTCTTTTTTCCTTTTTTTTTTTTTTTAATAGTAACCCAGACAGACTAAAATACTAGCCTATGGTAGATGTCAATAGTTCAATAAATAACATAAATAAATAAGGGTTTGGAAAAAAAAAAAAAAGAGCCTGAATTCTTAGATCTGGTGGACCTTCTGTCCAAGCAGGAGGACTCAGCTGTCACAGACCATTAAGATGATCCATGTTATCCAATTTAGTGATAAAAAATTTAAATCAATGATCTGGAACTACAGTTGGAACAGTTCAACTCAAAATTTACTTATTACATAGAAACAGTACAATATGTTAATTTTACGTGTGGGCTCTGGAACGAAAATATCTGGATTGAATCTTCAGCTTGTCCACTTATTAGTACCTTGTACAAGTTAATTGGCTATTTGTGTCATATTTAAAATGGGCATAACAATAATAATAATACCTGCCTCCCATAATTGTTGTGAGGATTACATCGGTTCATACATTAGAGCATTTAGAAGAATTCATGGAATAAATTTAGTGCTCAGTAAACATTAAATACTATTAATCTGTGAAGTTGCTTAGTTTCATTCTATGACTCACAAAGATGGGCCTCCAAGCATAGCTACCGTTTTGCAAACCACCCTGCTTATATATTGCCTTGTCAGATGAACAAAACTTGTATAGAATGCCAAAGTGCATTCTTTAAATTCTGCATAGAATGAGCAATACATTTTAACTTTCAGCAATAAAAGATTATCAGTTGTTCCTGATGCTCCTAAATCTCTCAAAGGTTACAAGTATCCAGAGACAATACAAAGATCTAAAATCCTTTGCACAGGATTTCCTTGGGTAAAAATACTATGCCTACTTCCGTCCTTTGTAATAAGCCACATCTACAAACACACAACCATAGAGTATTAGTAGTAGAAAAGGTGTAGGAGATCATGTAAGTGACACTCATCATTTCTCTGATTGTCAAACTGAAATCCTAGTC
>NW_012150841.1:2184552-2186783 GCF_000956105.1 Propithecus coquereli
TATTAGTTCTGGTAAGTCCTTTTCCAATTGATAAATTATTTGATATTTTGCATCTTATCTTTAATTTGCCTGAGAGGCTAAAGTAATTCTTTTCTAAAATTCCAAAAACTGACGTATCTATGTTTTGTACACACTTTTATCCTCTCTCATTTTCCTGAAAAACTTGTTTATCAGTTAAATACTGTAAGTATTTTTAATCTTGAGTTTAATATAGACAGTTCCACTGAGGTCAATAATTGCTCCCAAATACTGTACAGAGATTCTCTTTGATTTCCCTTCCTCTTTTCATCTTATCACTTCATTATCTTAGAGTGTTCAGTATTACTGATGATTTTATACTTTGTGAAATTGTTAAGCTTATTCAGCTGTTTGGAGGAGTGGGTACTAAGGGAGATAGGGCAGTATGCAGCCAACTTGTTGCCAGTTTTCCTACAGATTTATTGAATTCCATCTCCGATTGGTATGGTCGGTCAAATAGGAGTGAGATCAGGATCAGATCTCCATTTCTAGGCTTTCACGAAGGAATACCAACCTTGGAAAGAGTTTCAGCCAATGTGAATATCTGTAGCTTCCAGGATTTTCCTATTGAGTTTATAGAATTCAACAGAATATCTTTGTTGACCCCAAAAGTTCCCACCTATTGTTCCTTTGTCTTTCCTTTGATTCAGCTATTGCTACAATCTGCCCCCTTTTCTTTTACATTAGAAATCATGGCTATTTTTGTTCTTCAGAAAATCTTTTGCTCAGCCTCATTCTCCTTCCTTTTCTATAGAATGAGAATGAGTCCACAAATATCTCCCACTATTGGCCCCCAGGCTAGAGAATTTAGTACTGCTCTTCAGAACATTCCCATCTACCTTTTAAACTATTTTTCATATTTAGGATTATAGGTAATATTTTTAAATCACAGAATACTTCATTTGGGTCTAAATTTTACATGCTCTAGCAGACAACCTTTAGAATTTCAAGTACGGCTTTGCCACCATAGTTTCAGTATGTATGTGTTTAACATCCAATTTGAGGCTGTTTTTCAAAGAGTTTGAAAAGATTAATGCATTGTGCACTATGTCAACTTTCTTGGAAGCCTTCCAGAATTAGCATTAAAATCACATTCAAATTCTCTCTGTGCAGCAAATAAAGCATTTGATCAATTCATATGAGGCATGATTAGCACCCATTTGCCTAATCTCTTTTAATAATTTGACAGGTTAGCCTCCTAACTGGCCTCTCTGCTTCAGCTCTTGTTTGCCTCTTCAGTTTGTTTTCAGCAGAGCAGCCAGAATTATTCGGTTAAAATGAAAGTCAGATCATGTCACTCTCTGCTCAAAGCCCTTCAATAGCTTCCACTTCACTCAAGATAAAGGTCCATATTATGAATTGCAATGACCTTCATGGTCTGGGACCTTCCTTTACTTCTCTAACCTCATCTCTTACACATTCTGTCCAATCCACACTAGCTGAGTGTTTGAGAAAAACTCCTCAAACCACGTTTTTTCCTCCGCTCTCACACCACAACAATCATCAACACAGAAGAAGTCTTCTGTGACCAAATGTGGGGGATTTTTCTTCACCAATAAACAAGCGATCAATTCAGCAAAGGACACCAGCTGGGTGTCCTCCAATTCAATTCCTACACTACCTGGAGATACTGTCAGATCCACAGGTTAAGTGTTGCATGTTGGGGCCAGTCACAAGTTCGGGCCTCAGGAAATTCTGACCAACTGGCTTCAAATTGGGGTTCCTATGAGCCCCTCTTTGAGTTAGATTAATTTGCTAGAGTAGCTAATAGAACAGAAGGAGACATTCACTTACATTTAATGGTTCTCTACAAAGAGTATTTTAAAGGATACACATAAACAACCAGATGAGGAGACACATAGGGCCAGGTCTGGAAGGGGCCCGAGTGTAAGAGCTCTGTCCCTGTGGTTGGGGTGCACCACCATCCCACCACACGGATGAGTTCTTGTTCATCTTCCTGTCCACCTCCACATACTCAGCTCTCCAAAAGCTCCCAGACCAGTCCTCTCTGATTTTTATGGAAGCTTCATTGTGTGCTAGCATTCCTTCCTCCAGGGTATGGGGCAGGACCCTCTCCAGAATGAGAGTCTTATGACCCACAGTCAGAAAAGGAGGGGAGGTGATTAGGGTTCTGCCTTGGGGGAGGTGAAAGGAGGGCAGGAGAAAGTCAGAGAGATTCTGTTTCGTGAGGCCTGTCCCTAAGGCCTTACACA
>NW_012150841.1:2186833-2187729 GCF_000956105.1 Propithecus coquereli
TATCAAATTATAGAAAATCAAAGAAAGTAGAATATGTAAATATAATCAATTATTACTTACCTTGTACCTTGTGCCCTAGGTCCATAGCTGGTGCTGGAGGGAACTCAAGAGAGTATTCCATCCATAGAGTAACCTACAATAGAGATGAGTAAGAAGAATGAATATATAAAAGAAAGCAAATTAAGGTAAGACACATTACAGTAAGAGAGTAAATAAATGTCACAATAATTCAGAGAGCAGAGAGTTAATATGTGAGACCATGATCTGGGATTTCTTTGTGAAAAAGTGGGATTTGACCCTGGTTATAAAACAAACAACAATTTTTAGAAAAGGCATAAATGGGTAGAACCTACCAACACTGATTTATAATACTGACAACTTATCATACTCATTTTAACTGGCTAATCTGTCCTTAAAAAGCTGCATGTCAATTCAAATAAAGAAGGTAAGAAGATTGCAGAAACATAGAGAAAATAGTGGCTACAATTTGTCAAGTAGTACCACATTATCCTTGTTGTAGTTATTCAAATAAAAAACGATTCTTTAAAGTCTATGTTGGAAAGTACAGAATAGAGCATTTCAGCAAAGGAAAGTCAGCAAGGCATTCCATTATTTCTTTCTTTATAATCCTCCAGGCTATCATCTCCTCTAGCCTGGCTTATTACAATAGTCATCTCAATGGCTCTCCCGTTTGTGAGTTCTCCTGGCTTCCAATACATTCTATTCACAATTACTGTGTTAATCTTCCCGAAACACCCATCGGTTTATATCAATCTTTTGATCAAATGACCTAAGGCAGACTTTTTAGGGAATGTTGCTATGGTTTGCATGATGTTAAAAGTTGTTCCTTAAAAAAAATTTTTGCAGTCAAATATATTTGGAAAAATATTAGTGAA
>NW_012150841.1:2192346-2195041 GCF_000956105.1 Propithecus coquereli
TCTTAATTATATTAACAATAATGATCTTTGGGAATTGATAGCAAAACTATGTAAAGAATTTACCTTTTTCCTTTAGAAAGCTGAGAAAATATAGAAATAAATAAATAACAGCTAACAATTATTGAGTGTTTGCTGTGGCCCAGGTAGTTTTAAGCATTTTACATATAGTAGTTCTTTTAATTCTTCCATCTACCTTATGAAGTGGATATTATTACTGTCATTTCAGCTGTAGAGATGAGGAAACTGAAACCAGAGAGATGAAATATTGGACCCAAGTACATTTTCATAGCTGCATCAGAGTGTATATACACAGTGAATCCAAAATTCAAGTTCAGGACGTCCAGCTCCACTGACTCTATTCTAAAGAGCAAAGCCATGCTGCATAATTAGCATTCAGTGAGACCTGGGAGAACCTCCTACACTCATCTGCCTCAAAACAGTGTGTTGATGCAGATGTTACATTGCCTGAAGTTCATTATTACAAACTTGTTCCTTGGGGATAAGCTTTGCTTATTCCAGACATCACCCACCAATGTCAACTCACTTTTTCCTTTATGTGAGTTGGATTAAAAAGAGGGAGCTGGTCATGGGAGCGCAGGAGTGTGTAGGGATGGTGTGTTGAACAAAGAGGTGCAGAGGAGGGACTAAATGAAGAGATAAGGGGAGATTTTTGCCTAGGGCTTTCCAGTTTAAACAGAATTTCTCATAAACAGACAAGAAGGGAGCAGCAGAGCTCAGCCCTAGAATTCAAGCCTCGATTCTAGCTTTTAATCTATCCAATAGAGCAAAACTTCTTTCCCTTTTTATTTGTTCTGCTGCTTAAATTTCCTAAGTGTGGGGGCATATTTATTCACCTTAATTTAATATTCTGTTTGTGAGACTGGATTTTGGCAAACCGTGACTAATTACCTTTGGTCTCTAGGAAGCAGAATAGCAGAGTCCACCGCTCCACAAATTTCAGCTGCAAAATAAAAGGAAGCTCATGAAATCTGACTGGTTGTTTACAGTTAACTAAGAAAGGAAATGGTCTAATTTGCCAAATAAGAAAACATGGTCTGTCTCTTCTATGTTCATCTGTTAACATAGAGCATGAACAAATCCTATTACCAGTGCTCTGAAAATGATTCAGCTCTACACTTCATGCCCTTTTGTACCTCTTTTGGTCATTTTGGTTTTCTTTTCATTTTGGTTTTCTTCCACCTGAAAAGAGAAAAGAAAAAAGAAAAATTGAGGTCTAAAACTTCAACCCAGTCTTTTGAATACTGAATAACTCTAGGAAAAGGTTTTCCTGAAAAGAATTAGAGAAAACTGAAAATATCAATTAAAAAATGTAAGACTGTGTTCGTATCTCCAAAACATTTGCTCTGTTTGATATCTAACACCCTGGAAAACTGAAAGACAGATTCCTAAGTGGATAAACAATATTTTATAGATCTGGAAACTGACATATAAATTATATCCCCGATTTGAAATTCTATATTCTCTAGCAAAATCATTGTGTATTTTTCAAGGAGCAGAAATGAAGTTAAAGACTACATTATCTTTGTTGTAGTCATAAAGCAGTAAAAAATGACTTTGTAGCAATGTACCAGAAATTGTATACCCTAATTAAAGCTATCTCCTCCAATAGTACATTTGCACTCTTCCACTTATTCATCTTTGTCCACTTAACATTTAAAGATGATGTCTCATTGGTCTGCACCTTCTTCAGTTTCCATAGTATGTCCAAGGCTACCAGGGCAATGCAAGGAACAGGAAGAAGACGGCCCTTCCAACTGGTCACAAAAGCTCTGAAGCCATCTATACCTAGACAAAGGTGCATAGTACATGCCCTAACATTTTCCCAACTTCCCCTTGGAGTGAGACTCCGATTTCTTGTTCTATCTAAGCTGCTGTTAACATTACTATTAATGTTCTTGTTGATACCTCTAGCCCTCTGAAAACAAGTTAAAGTTTAATGTGAAGATAAAGTTAACACATTGTCATTTTAAAATTGGTAATGGCAATGTTTTGAATTGGAATGCTCACAAAGAATCCATGTCTTCTTCCTGCTTGAAATCATTCAGTGGCTATCGCCTCCAGGGTAAGGTCCATATTTCTTAACATGGCATAAATGCTTTAAGAATCTATCTGCAATGTGTTCTTCTAGTCTTATCTCTTCCATTATTTTACACTGACCCTCCACTACTGCTACGGAAAACAACGGGCTATTCCTTGAATAGAGGTGGACTTTTATCTCCCTGACTTTGTGCCTACCTTCTGCTAAATAAAGTCCTACAGCTGATAGGAAACAGCATCACATGGTGATGAAGAGCATAGGCTCGGCTATCAGATTTTCTTGGTTTAAATCCTGGCCATATCACATCTCAGCTGTGTGACTTCAGACAAGTTATTAATCATCTATGCCTCAGTTTTCTTATCTATAAAATTAGGGCAATAATTATGCTTCTTTCATAGGATTGTTGCAAAGACAAATGGAGTCAATTCTCCTGATGATCTTAGAAGGGTACTTCTCCCTCTATGATGTTTTTTCTGAGTTAATCATTGTTTTCCCATTATTTTATTTATACATTTTTATTATTTTACTCATCCCTTATCAATTTTCACATTATTGGCATTTGTATCTTCATATCTGCTATGCCTAAAGCAGATTATAAGAGACTTTCAATGAGACTTTCAACTGACTAAATTTTAT
>NW_012150841.1:2195091-2196686 GCF_000956105.1 Propithecus coquereli
AAAGGCAAGGCCGGAGTGTGAAATACCCATGCACTAGCCTATATATTTAAAATTTTATCTTGAAAGCTGTGGGAGAGTATTACAGTTTTTGAGTAGAAAGACAAGTTCAGCTTTGCCTTAGGAGAGATTACTGGTCATAGTAGAAGGAAAGGCTTAAGGCTGAGGATATTAAATGTAGGGAGATCACTTTATGGCTATTATACTCAATCAGTCAAGAAGCCAAGAGGGGCTAAATTAAAATAGAGTAGTGGATTGGAGACGTGAGAAATATTAAGGAGGAATATATAAGAGGTGACAATGAAGTTACATACAAAGCACTTTCCTAAGATGACTTTTTGGTTTCTGGCTTGAGTGACTGGTTAATAGCAGCGCCATTTTCTAAGGTAAAGTATAAAAAATCATTCTTCATTTAGTGTTGGCATTAAGTTAAGTACTGGACTATTGAGTGTCAGATGAATGTAGGATATTTCACGGAGGTTTAAAGCAAATAGCTGTTTAGTCCAAAGTAGAGCAGGGAACGCTGGACTGGAGATAGGTGTATTTGGGAAGTAAACTGCTTATAAATGGTAGTTGAAGTACAGAGATCATCCAAGGCAAATGTCGGGTATGAATAACAGTGGAACAATGAAAGAACACTGAACAATTTGGACTTTTAAATGAGGGAGTTAAAAAACAAGAAGTCCATAAAAATCAGCCTGAGAAAGAATGGTCAGTAAAGTAGGAGGAAAACGAGAAATGTTACCCAAGGCAAGGGAGAAACTCACAGATAAAGAGTTAGCCGATGCTGCACATCACCTGATTCGTCTTCCCAAGGACATAATGACAGCAATGCCCATTCAGCCCAGATCAACACTGCTATATTGTGAGTGCTGTGTCTCCCAAAAATTCATATATGAAATCCTCACCTCCAAGGTGATTATATTAGGAAGTGGGATCTTTGGGAGGTGATTAGGTTATAAGGGCACAACCTTCATAAATGAGATTACTGCCCTTATGAAGAGGCCCCATAGAGCTCTCCACTCACCTCCACCACGTGAGGTTATAGTAGACAACATCTAGGAAGCAGGAAATTACCATACACTGAATCTGCTGGTGCCCAGCCTCTAGACCTTGAGGGATAAATTACTATTGTTTATAATCCACCTAGTTTATGGAATTTTGCCTGAATAGACTGCCAAACACTTAACAGATCACTTGGTAGGAAAATTGACAGGAAGTAGAAATAGAGATATACTTAATTCTTACTATGGTTTGAATACCTCCGTAAACCTTTTTTTCTTCCTTCTTTAATATGCTGTAAGGTTAATATGCGTAAGTGTTATCTTCCTATACCACCATGGCCCAACACCATGGGTAATTGCTATGTCCAGTTCACAGAGGACTAAGTTAAGATTCAGGGATATTTAATAAACTGCCTAGATTCTAAATGGCAGAGCCAGGATTTGAAAGAAAGCCATGTAAGTCCAACCATTTTTTTATTATATCATGATACAGCATCTTCCCTACCTCTACCACCATCTTTGTAAGATGGGAGCTCAGTAAAAACTTTAAGTTTGGTAGAGGGAATTACAAATATTTTAACCCACATATTAATA